>NC_138768.1:432391669-432664169 GCF_965119305.1 Pelophylax lessonae | reverse complement strand
CTGTTTTTCACCAGTGCCCATTTAGTTTTTCATCAGTGCTCATCTGTTTTTCACCAGTGCCCATTTAGTTTTTCATCAGTGCCCATCAGTTTTTCATCAGTGCTCATCTGTTTTTCACCAGTGCCCATTTAGTTTTTCATCAGTGCTCATCAGTTTTTCATCAGTGCTCATCTGTTTCTCATCAGTGCTCATCTGTTTTACCAGTGCTTATCAGTTTTTTTTATAAGTGCTTATCAGTTTTTCATCAATGCTCATCTGTTTCTCATCAGTGCTTATCCGTTTTTCATCTATGCTCATTAGTTTCTCATCAGTGCTTATCAGTTTTTCATCAGTGCTCATCAGTTTTTCATCAGTGCTCATCAGTTTTTCATCAGTGCTCATCAGTTTTTCATCAGTGCTTATCAGTTTTTCATCAGTGCTCATCAGTTTTTCATCAGTGCTCATCAGTTTTTCATCAGGGCTCATCAGTTTTTCATCAGTGCTTATCAGTTTACCATCAACGCTCATCTGTTTTTTTAATCAGTGCTCATCAGTTTTTCATCAGTGCTTATCAGTTTTTCATCAATGCTCATCAGTTTTTCATCAGTGCTTATCAGTTTTTCATCAATGCTCATCAGTTTTTCATCAGTGCTCATCAGTTTTTCATCAGTGCTTATCAGTTTTTCATCAGTTCTCATCAGTTTTTCATCAGTGCTTATCAGTTTTTCATCAATGCTCATCAGTTTTTCATCAGTGCTTATCAGTTTTTCATCAATGCTCATCAGTTTTTCATCAGTACTCATCAGTTTTTCATCAGTGCTCATCAGTTTTTCACCAGTGCTCATCAGTTTTTCATCAGTGCTCATCAGTTTTTCATCAGTGCTCATCAGTTTTTCATCAGTGCTTATCAGTTTTTCATCAATGCTCATCAGATTTTCATCAGTGCTCATCAGTTCTTTTTTTACATCCATTACCAATGCAAAAACGGTTGAAATATTGACCATTTGTCAGTTTACATCTGTTTTTCGTCTGATTGTTTTTTTTTTTTTTTAATGGAAGAAAAAGAGAACTTTGATCAATTAAAAAACAAATGATGAGGGATGCAGATGTAAACCGATGTAAATAGATGATCATCCTTTTACATCCGTTTTTCCATAGAGATGCATTGAGGTCCCTTATTCATCCGTCGACGGATGGATGAAAAACTGACAAATGGACAGCATGTGTTTCTTTTCTATGTTTAACCAACCTCCTATCTTGTCATGCTGTCAGTGTCATTTGTGCCTTTTATGTTCTGCTTAGTAATGCTCTTTGACTTCTCTGGATGTGTAGGCTCTATGTAGTGCTGTCATAGCCCGAATCAAATGTTCCAGCACCCAGCTATGATGAATATTTAACTGCCTGTTATGTCTCCACACTGGGCTTTTGTTGCTCTATGAACATTTAGCATTTATATCTAGCGATTCCCTTAGGTTGTACAATACAATGGTAATATAGGAGTATGGTCATACAGAGACCGTAGAACGAAGGGCTTTGCTTAGAATGTTACGCATAATTATTTTCCTGATGCCCTTTGGCTAAATCAGACTTTGAGAAGATTCCTAACTAATCCGTGAGACCCTTTTAAGATGCGGTCACGTTACAATTGGTTGGACATTGCTTAAAATGAATCACTTCAGCTAAGGATAAACAGTCAATCTTAGCTTATTTGTTGCAAGGTATTAGTCATGGCTAAAGAATGTAAGGAAACAGGCCAATCACACACTTTATCAGGATCATCAGTACAGTTTTATTATTTTATGAGTCAGTGGAGGAGTAATAAAACAAAGTTACTCTAACGTTATAATTATTTAGTATATGCTCTCTGAACTATGAAAGCAAGCAAGTAAATATATAGTCAATTAATTAAAAATATTGATCTTAAAAAGGACAGTGAATATGCTTTTCATTTTATTCCGAAACTGAAGAAAAAAGCAACTATGAAAAACAAATAGTATTTTCAGGTGACTTACTGTGCAGTTGTCCATTTTTTCCTCCAGCTATCTGTTACAGCACCTACAACACAGCAGAATAATTACAATTTTCAGAAAGCGTACTACATTAAAAATTGGTAGGTGCTATAATATATTGCTTATACAATAGACTCTATTAATTTCATTCCATTTAATTGAGATTACGCCTGCTCTGTAGTCTTTTTCATTATTTTCATCAGTATATCTTACTGTATATATATATATATATATATATATATATATATATATATACAAACCCAATTCCAAAAAAGTTGGGACACTGTACAAATTGTGAGTAAAAAAGAAATTGACTAATTTACAAATCTCATAAACTTATATTTTATTCACAATATAATATAGATAACATATCAAATGTTGAAAGTGAGACATTTTGAAATGTCATGCCAAATATTGGCTCATTTTGTATTTCATGAGAGCTACACATTCCAAAAATGTTGGGACAGGCAGCAATAAGAGGCCGGAAATGTTAAATGTACATATAAGGAACAGCTGGAGGACCAATTTGCAACTTATTTGGTCAATTGGCAACACGATTGGGTATAAAAAGAGCCTCCCAGAGTGTCAGTGTCCCTCAGAAGTCAAGATGGGCAGAGGATCACCAATTCCCCCAATGCTGCGGCAAAAAATAGTGCAGCAATATCAGAAAGGAGTTTCTCAGAGAAAAATTGCAAAGAGTTTGAAGTTATCATCATCTACAGTGCATAATATCATCCAAAGATTCAGAGAATCTGGAACAATCTCTGTGCGTAAGGGTCAAGGCCGGAAAACCATACTGGATGCCCGTGATCTTCGGGCCCTTAGACGGCACTGCATCACATACAGGAATGTTACTGTAATGGAAATCACAACATGGGCTCAGGAATAATTCCAGAAAACATTGTCGGCGAACACAATCCACTTTGCCATTCGCCGTTGCCAGCTAAAACTCTATAGGCCAAAAAAGAAGCCGTATCTAAACATGATCCAGAAGCGCAGGCATTTAAAATGGACTGTGGCAAAGTGGAAAACTGTTCTGTGGTCAGACGAATCAAAATTTGAAGTTCTTTTTGGAAAACTGGGACGCCATGTCATCCGGACTAAAGAGGACAAGGACAACCCAAGTTGTTCTCATAGCTCAGTTCAGAAGCCTGCATCTCTGATGGTATGGGGTTGCATGAGTGCATGTGGCATGGGCAGCTTACACATCTGGAAAGGCACCATCAATGCTGAAAGGTATATCCAAGTTCTAGAACAACATATGCTCCTATCCAGATGTTGTCTCTTGCAGGGAAGACCTTGCATTTTCCAACATGACAATGCCAGACCACATACTGCATCAATTACAACATCATGGCTGCGTAGAAGAAGGATCCGGGTACTGAAATGGCCAGCCTGCAGTCCAGATCTTTCACCCATAGAAAAATTTGGCACATCATAAAGAGGAAGATGCGACAAAGAAGACCTAAGACAGTTGAGCAACTAAAAACCTGTATTAGACAAGAATGGGACAACATTCCTGTTCCTAAACTTGGGCAACTTGTCTCCTCAGTCCCCAGACGTTTGCAGATTGTTATAAAAGAAGAGGGGATGCTACACAGTGGTAAACATGGCCTTGTCCCAACTTTTTTGAGATGTGTTGATGCCATAAAATTTTAAATCAATTTTTTCCCCCTTAAAATGATACATTTTCTCAGTTTAAACATTTGATATGTCATCTATGTTGTATTCTGAATAAAATATTAAAATTTGAAACTTCCACATCATTGCATTCTGTTTTTATTCACAATTTGCACAGTGTCCCAACTTTTTTGGAATTGGGTTTGTATATATATATATATATAATGTTAATATACTCCATGTTAAGTTTAATATACATATCATGTAATGTAATGCTACAAGCTTTCAAAAGTTTTTCCACAATGCATTTTTTGTCTGTTGATCTGCATTTACATGTACCAACATTTTTCCTTGAATAAAAATAGTTTGTAAAAAAAAAAAAGGTAGGTGCTCTCGGTTCTGTAAACATCATACAGTGGAACATTAGGCTTTATATAATTTATGCATCTTTTCTATTTAAAACAGTCATATATGAGACAATCTACAGAGGTTTAAAGTGTAAGTATGAAAAAGTTGGAAAAAAAATACATATATGCCAGAGTCTGTCATTAGTATTAACACTCAGCCCCCTATAACAGCACTTGGAAACTATCCATAAATCTCTGAGTGCTTTTTGCAGTGCTTTTGAGGCGCTTTTGAGGTGCTTTTCAGGCGTTAGCACTGCTCTTTTTTTAAGGACACATGACTCAAAAACTGCTTCAAGAACCATTTTGAGGCGCTTTTGAAGCATTCATTGATTTTAATAGGAATAGGTTTTCGGGAGCTTTTCAGGCGCTTTTTTTTAGCGCCAAAGCACTTGAAAAGCGCCTCAGTGTGAAAGGGCTCCTAAAAGAGAGATTACGATGATCATATATGTATATATTTATATATTTTTTATGCTGTTTTGTGTGTCACATATGCAGTTGATTGCTTTTTCAGCTTGTTATAGAAAAATGTTGGTGGGTGCCAGAGGCGTAACTAGAGCCTTCAGGGCCCCGATGCAAGAAACCATGAAGGGCCCCCCCAGATCCCTGGCCGGGGCCCTTCCCTTCAAGCCCAGGGCTCTTCCCACTAATCCTGGGGCTCTTTACTCTCGTTGCATGGCCTTTTATTACGGTCCCGCAGCAGGATCCTTTCACAAGTTCTGCAGTGGGCTCCCTTCCTGCAATCTTTGGGCCTCCCCACAGTGGTGCAATGCCAGGGCCCGGTCGCAAGTGTGACTTTTGCAATCCTGGAAGTTCACCCACTGGTTTGCTACTGGGCCCCCTGGAGCATGGGGCCCGGTAGCAATCGCAACCCCTGCAACCCCTGTAGTTACGCCCCTGGTGGGTGCATTTTGTGGTGCACCTTATAGAAACAGAAAACCAACATTATTTGGACAGCAAACTAAGACTACACTGTACACATTGAACATCAGTGTAGAATCAACTAGATAGGTTCAGGGAACACTATGCGTGATAACATCCGCACATACGTGAGTTCACCACTCAAACGCTAACAGTTTATTCATGCTCTTCTTCAGTTTGTTTACTAAATAATTTGTAAGTCAGCTTCTGCTATGCCCTCTCTTTAGAAATTCTATAGTACTCTATGAAACCTGTTACCTTCTTCCAACAAAGTTCAACTCTGCATTCTCTGCCACCTTCTTACAACAAGGTTGACCTCAGTATCCCCTGCCACCATTTTCCAACACTGCCAACCTCTGCATCCCCTGCCACCCTCCAACACTGCTCATCACTGCATCCCCCCAACCTTTTCCAACACTATTCACCCTGCAACTCTCTTCTAACACTGCTTAGACCTGCAACATTTTCAGATAGCAGCCCTCTTCCAATATTACTCACAGCTTGCCTGAGGTTTTGGGACTTAGGGCAAGACTCCTGCCAGCGGAGGTAAGAGGGGCTCTGGTGCAGTGCTGCGATGGAGCCAAATGACACTGGTATTATCTACAGCCACCCACAACCTGAAGGTCCAGGCTAAGGGAAGTGATGCCAAAAAGTAATATGGCTGGTGGGGAGCAGCACATGGTGAATTTGACAGCCAAGCAAGAGGGAAGCTGTGGCCCAAAGCTGGGTAGTGACCCAGTGTTTGAGAACTATTGTTCTAAAGCAGCCTTTCTCAAAGCTTTTTAACATAAAGGAACTCTTGGAAATCATTTTCAGGTCTCAGAAAACCCCTGTTAATAATTGTTATATATTTACAGCAGTAAGCTGAAACAAAAATAATAAAAGAGTAAGGAATGTGGAATGTTTTGCATATTTGACACCCCTATTAATAATAATACAAGTAAATAAGCAATAATGAAGGCAGAAAAACAGTGAAAATGGTAATGTTCCGTAAGCTGATGGTCAATAAGAAAAGAGGGCCCCATTGCACTGGTGTTTAGAAGAAAGACTGTTTCTTTTATTGATGTTCAGTGGAAAGAATGCTCCTTACATTGGAGGTCAGTGGGAAGAATGCCCCCCTACCGACAGCTGTAAAGATCGTTGCTGAGTGCTGTCAATAGTTACTTGCCTGGAACGCAAGGATTGCTCATTGCTCAAAGAACCCCTAGAAATCTCTAGAGAAAAAATAGGATTCCTTAGAACCCTGGTTAAGAAAAGGCTGTCGTAGAGGCTGTGATAGGTTTGGGGGTTAGTGTGTTAGGAGATAAAGTTATATTTTAGAAAATACGTAAGGAATGAAGAAGTCTAAAAGTTTAGCCGATACTTAAAACTTTAGTTTTAACTACTGGTAATCAAAGAATCCTAGACCCACTCAGCCAGCTTCTACTGTGATTCTAAAAAAAAAAATTTGTGCAAACTTAAGGCATATTTAACCCCCCAAAATGTGTATTTTGCAGCCTACCAATACTAGATGAAGTGGTTGCATTAGTTTTCGTTTTTTGATTTTCTTCCTTTTATTTTCATCTGGTAATTCTGTAAGTAACACACTCATTGTCCCTGGGTGGCTTTGATTACTCACTCAACTGTATCTATGAAGGGAGCCATGATTGCCACCCAGGCTTGACTTCAAGCATGTCTGTCTTTGCTGATCTCTATGACATGGGGGTGGGGGATTAGTAGTTTTACCAAAAACGAAAACATTATGCCCTCAGTTTAACTTACAGAAAGTAGCAAGGACACTGCATATCTGCTACATAAACAGGTATTTTTTATACTTGTTGACAATGTTCTTAGTCTAAAAAATAAAATAACATAGCCACCAATTTTAACATTTAAAATGATAACTATGATAAAATGCTCTATTAACATGTTCATAATACTATTATATGTCTGCCTTCATTTTTTAAAGCAAACTGTTGGCGTTATATAAATCCTGTATAATAATAAAAAAAAAAACAGTTTGCCATGGTTAAGCTTTAGATGCAGATTTATCTTATGTGACTTAACATACTGCTTTTAAAGATTTTTTTTCCCTTACAGCAAAAACTATTAGCCTATCACTCTGCCCCTAATAAAGTCAGAGACAGGGATTCCAACTTGGAATACAATAGTTTCTTCAGTGATAGCTTGGAGAACTATTTGGCTTTTTATTCTGCTAAGACTTGAGGAAGACACCAGACAGCAAACAATTACCACTTTTTCAGTGAATAAAACACGACTTTAGGAAAGAAAGGAAGAAGAACAGCTGCAGTATCATTTTAATTCGTCCTGTAAAGGAAATGATTATGTTTAATTATTGTACATAAAATACACCTAATATCTTCAACCTGCAAGGCCCATTTAGACCTTGGAGTTCCTATTGTGTTTGGGTTTTTCTTGTGTTACCATGCGCTGCGTTAAGGCAATCTAAATAAATGGATACATGCATATTCGCCAGCACACCAAGGATCTTGCACATCAGTCCGAATAAACTTTTTTTTGCAAAAGGATCACATTAGGAAAGGCGCAATGTTTCGGAGTCGCGCAGGACCCCTTTTTGTTAGGCATGTGACGAAGGGGTCCTGCGTGACTCCGAAACATTGCACCTATCCTGATGTGATCCTTTTGCAATAAAAAGTTTTTTGGAACTGCTGTGCAAAATCCTTGGTGTGCTGGTGAATATATATGTATCCGTGATTGATCCAGTTTCCAGCTGGTGATCACTGCAGCACCCGCAACTGATGTGTCTATATAAAGGAAGGTGTGCGATGGGAATATGAACTATTTTATTTAAATAAATGGACTGGCAAAGCACCAAAACATCCAGAAAAAAAATATTTTTGGCAATACAGTGCAAAGATAAAAAATGTAGCCCACGCAGCTGTAAACAAGCATTTGATGGCTGCAACTGAAATATTACTCTCTCCAAATGCTTCTTTTATTATTTTATAAGACATTTTTGTTAACATATTACTTGAAGAAAGAAACAGTTATCTTAAGAGAAGTGTGCATTATAAATTGTCCTATTATTTTGAAAATATGTTTGAAAACTTAATCGCCTAGGAATGCAAGGAAAATGTGACATTCCCATTAAAATACCACAAAAGCATACCAAATGTTTTAGCAGTCACATGACATTAATACAAGGAAAGTCACACATTTAGGATATATGGGTATCATGTGCACAATTGATATCTAAACTAAAAGGGTACTGTAGGCTTTTACAGAGATCTTCAGACTTATTTTGTGATGGCCTTTTTCACTTATTGAAAAAATACCTCTTGGATGACATTAGGTTTGATTTACTAAAGGCAAATAGGCTATTTACTTGACAAGAGTAGTTACACTTTGGAAGGAAAATATCCCCAGAGTTTAGTGAATGTGGTGCAGTTTCAGTTTGCAAAGAATACTCAATCATGTGCAAGTACATTTTAAAAAAGACAGCATTTTATTTGCACTTGATTGGATGAAGGAAGTCAGCAGAAGTTCACTCCATTCACTAAGCTGTAGGGAAAATTCCTTGCAAAATGCAATTTGCTTTTAATAAATTAACCTCAAAGTTACAACACATTAAAGCCTTCTTTTCAGAATGCTAAAACTACGTAATCAAGAACTAGATGGGTTCTAACATTGTCTGCCCTCTCTGAGTTTTGTGTGCTTTGCCTTGGGTTTATAAAGCATATTTGACTTATTACAGTAGCTAACGGCAGATGAGGTCCACAATTTTTTCTTTTAGTGGACATACCAGCTAATTTTGGTGGTGTATTGATGTATTCATCAAACAACCTTGATTATCAATACTCCTTTATCAATGAATTTCAATCTTTGTAAAACCAGGTCTTACAACTTATGAACATTTATTAAAACTTAGGTTATTGCATGACTTTTATCACCTAAATGTAGAAAACTGGATACACTTGTGCTTAGGGTTCCATAACTGCAAAACTTGCACCCACTAGACATAGCAATGAGATATTAATTTAAAGGAGAAGTACAGCCAAAGCTCGTTTGTGGAAAGATTGTGACAAAAAAGTCAGGATCCACCCACAACCCTGGACCGTCACCTGGCTCGGCCTGAGCTAGTCGACCCTGCCCCCTCCACAGCTCAGCGCTCCAGTGAGCGCGGGAGGGGGGCCAAGCAGACAGTCACCAGCTCTCTGTTTACAGAGCTCTGAAAACCGAGCGATCAGCTGCTTTTGATTGCTCGGTTCTAAGTCTTAGAGTCGGCAGGGGACAGATGCAGCATTGAACTGATGCTGCATTCACCTAGGAAAGTATGATTCTAAAAAAAAAAAAAAAAAAAATCCCATACTTCTATTTTAAAGTATATCTAAAAGCTAAAAAAAAGAACTATTGTCAAATAGAAACCTATTGTCAAGAGTGGAAACCTTCACATGGGGACACCTATTTCAGGTGCCAATTTTCTAGCAAAGTATATACAGTAGGTAAAATGTATTAATATAATAAAGCGCATGCCAGTTGTACACTGTGTTCCAAGATCTATCTGGAACCTGCCCTGTTCCCAGGCTCCTCTTTTCTTTAAAGCACAGGCTTGAAAAATTTTCAAACCCAAGCTTAGTCAGATAATATAATGTTGTATGACAGCGCAGTGCTAACATGTTGCACATATTCAGCCTTGTTCTACCACTCAAACATTTGTTATATACTGTAAGGACTGCAAGGTGGGGCTCAAATGACCACTTAATGTTTTACTACTTGCAGAGAAGCATGTAGGATGGGCTTGAGCAAAAGAATATAGGTTCCCTCCCATTGTCAATCCTACTGCAGAGAACAGTTGTAATTTAACTTTGGGCTCTGTGCAGACATTCTGCAAAAAGCAACGACCCAGTCACATAAGCAGGCTTTCACAAACAGTGTACATAACATCCCTAGTGTTGCCAATATTGCAAGGAAATTACATTTGAATTTCTGGCAGTTCGAGAAAATATATCACCTATGCAGATGTATACAACTGATGCTATATATTCCTTTAAACCATGGGTGCTCAACCTGTGGCCCTCCAGCTGTTGCAGAACTACAAGTCCAACGAGGCATTGCAAGGCTGACAGTTCCAAGCATGACTCCCAAAGGACAGGGGAATGATGGGACTTGTAGTTTCGCAACAGCTGAAGGGTCACAGGTTGGACATCCATGCTTTAAACACTTCCTTATAATATTTTGCCATGTTATTTTATTTTATTTTGTTTTCTGTTCTGGATAAAGTGAAAAAGATTTATAACGTATGTTCCTTTTTTAATGCTGTCCGCGTCCCTGTAGGTAGGACAGGAAATAGGGGGAGAATCCAGAGACACATAAAAAAGAGAGTTTGAAAGCATTACCCCACTCTATGTAAAAGTAAAATAAATAAAAGTTATAAGCTAAAATAAATAAAACATTAAAAATAGGAAACAAGCCGAAAACACATAACATTCTTTGCAGTTCCATTAATTGGTAATGCCACCACAAACATAGCTAGAGATGCAGGTTTTGTCATGTAATGAATGTGTCAAAATGCATGGTACATCAACGCAAGAGGCTCACCGCCCCAAAAATAAAGGTGCAGGAGCTACTATGAAGCATGTGTCATGTGCAAGGTAGTTTTGATCTGATTCATATAATTTTGTACACAGGAAAAAGTAGGAGAGAGAATTAAAGGTGGTCCACCATCAAGGATCTTTCAATAGTGTGTATGTTTTTGACAACTCACAAAAAAAAGATTTTCAAAATCAAACACAATCGAACACAAATTCAAAAACAATTGTGCTCTTTTATAAGAAATCACATTAGTTGAGGAAGGTGTGTAGGGGGGACAAAATACTCACCTAGCCAAAGAGTAAGACACAAGTAATATGAAGAATGCTAATGCAACTGATCCTAATAATACCACAGTCATATGATGCCTACTGGTTGCATGCTCTGAAAGAAACAAAGACTAGGGTCACTTATTTCTACTACTGAAAATGCTCTAAAAACATTAATAGCATATACCAAAAAATGTAATAAATATTTCTAGATCAAATGTCTAACATTTAGGGATATTCACTTATGTTACCACAAAACATGCTAATTTAGAAGAAAATATGCCACAGATATTTTATAAAAAGGCAGGGTTTATTTACATTTCAACAAATGGAATAATGAAATAGAACTGGTATTTTTTTTAACAGTAAGATCAACTTATATCTACATGTTTAAAGATGTATACAGTTTATTGTAGGTAACATCATTCTTTTAGTGTTTATTTGAAATTGTATTCCAATCTTTGACTTTGACAGCAAATATCAACAAAGTTACTAAGTGGATTTATTTGTATGCAAAGTTTATTTGGGCATGTTTAATTTATACATCCCAGTAAGGGTCCATTCAGACTAGCGCGACTTGTCAGGCAACTATGTTTTCCTTCTCTTTTTGTTTTTTTGGGGTTTTTTTTTCACGTAAAGCTTCTGGCTGGGGCTTATTGTCAGATGTGGGGACAAATGGAACTGCACTCCCTAATGCCACCAATTTAGGCTGGGAGCTGTGGTCATGTGACAGTCAACACTAAGGCAGGTTTTTCGGGCTTAGAAACGAGCTGGAATGACACTGTTAACTTCTTGCTTTTCGCTCCGCTCCACTGACTCCGTTTCATGATGACACTTGTACATCTGAGGCACGTTTATGCTTAGAGGATACCACTCCCTGGTGTGCAGCATTTTGAGGCCAGTACTGGGCTCCACCATTTCAATCCAACAGTTCATGTCTCCTCTCTCCCAGTGACACATCCATGGTTGCTATGGGATACAGGAAACAGTTTCTCTCTCTCTCTTCTTCTCCAACCACTATGCTTGCTCTTATTTCCCTGAGGTACCTCATGCATTCTCTCTTCCGTGACTCCAGGCGGGGTCCCTAGGCTCTCTGTGCTGCGGGTCCAGTCCCATAATGCAGGGAGATGGTTACTAGTGCAGGGGACAAGCACAACACCCCTTCACTACCAGAGGAATCAATACCCCTGCAAATCACCTGTCTCCTGGCTAATTGGCTGCCTTAAGCAATTACAAACACTGTAGTCTAGGGTTTCTCAACAAGGATTACTCCAGATTTTGCAAGGAGTTCCTTAGCAATAAGAAATTTCTGCCTCTCAGATAAGTTCCCACTGATATCATTGGTCCTCAGGACCCACTAACAGGCCAGGTTTGCAAGACAACTGAAATACATCACAGGTGATATAATTTGCTGCTCAGTGATTGCAGTATTGTAATCTGCATCTCCCTAAGGTAATATCTCAAATCTGGCCTGTTAGTGGGTCCTGATGACTGGAGTTGAGAAGCACTGATATAGAAGCACTTGTGCAGAACCTGGAAGATCATGGTTCTCACTCTATGAAGTACAGACTACTATAGTGATTTTCAGCTTTTCCAGAGCCCCCTCAGGTTTGAGATCTATACATACAGTGGTCCAAACTAGACCAATTTAAGAATGCAATATTACCTGGCTGGACTTCAGCTCTAAATGACAGGAACACTTAAAAGGAAACCTGCACTGAGAGAAAAAGTTATTGTGGCCTGGATACCGCTGGCTTAAATATTTTGAGTCACTAATATACATTCAGCAACTTCACCTTATTCTGGAGTACTACAATTTTGAATTCCTTTACAACAGAACTGCCTTATCATACAGTTTTGCATATATTAAATACCATTGATCTGTTTATTGCCATAAATTTTGAAGTGTTCCCTGTAACCCTGCAATCCTAGCACTAACTCGCCCTTTAAATCTCATAGAAAACCTCCCTATAACTCCAGCACAAACCTCTCTGTAACCCTAACACCCCCTGTAACCCCAGCACTAACTCTCCCTGTACCTCTCACATAAATCTTCCCTTTAACCCTAAAATAAATCCTCTCTTTAACCCTAGTATTAACCTTTACTGTAACCCTAAGGCAAATATTATATTACCAGCACACCAGAGATCCTTGAAATATATTGTCCAAGTGTTTATTCATCTGATCACATCAGAAAGATAAAATGCAACGATTCTGAGTCATGCAGGGATACTATCTGTGGTTTCCTGTAACCATAACACAAATCCTTCATGTAAACTTAAAGCAGAGTTCTGGGAAAAAAACATTTTTGAGATAAAAATACCCCCTGGACAGTCAGGGCTAGTGCATTTAAGCAACAATAGCCTCTGAACTGTCCCCTGTTTAGCTTACCTGCAGGCGGAAATATTTACCTTGTAAATTTCTTGTCCAGCGCTGCCATCTGCGGTGTGGCCAGCTGAAGCCAGAGCGTCCCTCATCGCGTCCCTCTTCCTGGATGTCAGAGTCCCAGAAGGCAATGCTCGTCACTTCCGGGGCAGGCGCGTCACCCCGCAGCTGGTTCCGTGCATGCCCAGTTCTAATGCATTCAGCAGGGAATGAAGCGTCTGCCCCGGAAGTGACGAGGGACACTGGTGCAGGCGCATTGACTCCTGGGATTGATGACGCTCATCTCCCAGGAGTCAATGCAAAGGAGGAAGTGACGTCGGGGGCCGCGGCTGCAGAGGGAGGAAGTGGCAGTTAATTTTCAGAAAAAATCAGGTAAGTGAAACAAAAAAAAAAAAAAAAAACTATCCAATTCTTTTTCAGGTTGTTTTAACGTACCAGAACTGCAAAGTGGAAAAATAGGGTGGAACTCCTCTTTAACACAAACCTTTCCTGTAACTCTGGTATAAAGCAAAGCTTTGGCTTACCACCAGCATAAACCTGCCCCACAAGAGGATTTACAGTTCCTGCCTGCTCTAGAGGTCCAGGAAAAAAAACACAAAAACCCAGCAGCCAACCAGTTCACAGATCTCACAACCACAGAGTGTCCTTTGAGACACACATAGCAATCATTTTAATGGGGACCCCAATCCCATGGTAGTCCATCAACCATTGTTTGTGTTGTTTTCATGCTGCTGGCCAATGCCACAGCTCCCGGAGATAAGTCCCCCACCATATCTTCGGCTTCAAGCACCTCATTTGGAACCTTTAGCTGACCTGTGAGTAACCAGGGGTGGTTCTCTCCCCCCTTTCTCTTCTTTCTCCATCCCTTTTTGTTTTTTGTATTTAGCATTAGACTATATATATATATATATATATATATATATATATATATATATATGTATATCTATGCACTTTATTGCAGATACAAGCATATTTACCCTGCATCAGCTCCTGATGAGTGGAAAGAACCCACGAAACGTGTAGAGCCCTTTTCGATGCTACGCCATTACTACAATCTGATCTATTACTCGTTTTTACAATCATCATCCATCAATGTATCTTGATAGAGAGGTCTAGGTCACCAAAAAACACCACCCACACCACGGTGGTGTGGCGATATGTCTGAGTATATACATGTACTGTGTGTTATTAATGAGCAATACTATCTATTCATTGTATTTTGCAATGACTCAATATGTGTATATGTATAAATAAATATGATATTATATATTGATTTTTCATCACTTTATAGCCGTGTGCTTCATTTAGAGTCCCAAACCTCCCTCCTCCTTTATCTAAACCAGGGATGGAGGCATAGTACTCTACTCAGTCATTAACTCATATAAAGTCCCACCTATCCCCCCTTTTTGAACCACAGGGGTTGATTTCCTAAAACTGGAGAGTGCAAAATCTTGTGCAACTCTGCATAGAAACCAATCAGCTTCCAGTTTTTTTGACAAAGCTTAACTGGACAAGCTGAAGTTAGAAGCTGATTGGCTACCATGCATGGCTGCACCAGATTTTGCACTCTCAAGTTTGAGTAAATCAACCCTAATGTGTTCTGTTCCACACAAGCACTCAATGACATCTGCTGAATGCTTTCTCCCCTTTTCAGGGCTCTTTCGTAGGTGTGTTAATTTTTTTAGGTCCCCCTAAAGAGACCACAATTAAAATAATGATGACACTATATTGTCAAGGGTATTGGGAGCCTGCCTTTATACACACATTAACATTAATGGAATCCCAGTCTTAGTCTTTAGGGTTCAATATTGAGTTGCAGCTATAACAGCTTCAACTTTTCTGGGAAGGTTGTCCACAAGGTTTAGGAGTGTGTCTATGGGAATGTTTGACCATTCTTCTAGAAGCGCATTTGTGAGGTCAGCCCCTGATGTTGGATGAGAAGGCCTGACTCACAGTCTTCACTCTAGTTGGTCCCAAAGGTGTCCATGGGTTTGAGGTCAGGACTCTGTGCAGGCCAGTCAAGTTCCTCCACCCCAAACTCACTCATCCATGTCTTTATGGACCTTATTTGTGCACTGGGCGCAGTCATGTTGGAACAGGCAGGGGCTATCCTCAAACTGTTCCCGCAAAGTTGGGAGCATAAAATTGTCGAAAATGTCTTGGAATGCTGACGCCTTAAGTGTTCCCTTTACTGGAATTAAGGGCCCAAGCCCAACCCCTGAAAAACAACCCCACACCATATTCCTCCCTCCACCAAATGATTTGTATCAGTGCACAAAGCAAGGTCCATAAAGACATGGATGAACGAGTTTGAGGTAGAGGATCTTGACTGGCCTGCACAGATTTCTGACCTCAACCCAATAGAACACCTTTGGGATGAAGATTGCAGACTGGGATGAAGAGCTCAGACTGCAAGTCTCATCGTCCACATCAGTGCCTGACCTCACAAATACGCTTCTGGAAGAATGGTCAAACATTCCCATAGACACATTTCTGAACCTTGTGGACAGCCTTCCCGGAAAAGCTAAAGATGTTATAGCCGCAAAGGATTGGCCAACTCAATATTGAACCCTACGGACTAAGACTGGGATGCCATTGAAGTTCATATGTGTGTAAAGGCAGGTGTTCCAATACTTTTGACAATATAGTATATCTACTTTCCAGGACTCATCCCTGGGGTCCTGTACAATATTCATCTTTCCTGTATCGTGATCCTTGGTAGAGAAGACTGATCTTCCTGCGCCAAAGGATACTGACACTTAAAACCATGCTCTGGAATCTTCTGCTTCCCAAATCTTTCCTTAAAGCGGAGTTCCGGCCACAAAATCAACATAATCGATTTTGTGGCCATCCACTTGCTTTTACTCACCTGAAACAGAAATGGATAGTTAGGATTTTTTTTTTTTTTACTTACCTTGTTATTGTAGAAAGATATACTGACCTTTCTTCCACTTCCTCCCTCGGCGGCCGTGGCCCGCGCCGTCACTTCCGCTTTGCAATGATTCCTGGGAGCTGAACGTCATCGCTCCCAGGAATCAATGCGATGGCACCGGCCCCGCTCGTCACTTCCGGTGCGACGCCGTATTCCCTGCTAAACAGCTACTGGGCATGCCCAGAAGCTGTGGAGGAATGCGGCGCCGCACCGGAAGTGACGAGAGGGGCCGGTGCAGGCACATTCTGGGAGAAGAAGACACGGAAGAGGACGCAGAAGAGGACGTGCTGGCTTCAGCTGCCCACATCAGAGATGGCAACGCTGGAGAAGAAATTTTAAAATTGAGTATTTCTACTTGCAGGTAAGTGCGAACCGGGACAGATCAGAGGCTAGCCATTGTGGAATGTACTAGCCCTGACTGTCCCGGGGGTATTTTCATTGAAAAAATGTTTTTGTGCCCGGAACTCCGCTTTAAGCCTCAAGGCTCATGCATTGATTTCTCTGGTACTAGGTCCATTATTAACATCATTACTTCTTGTTGTGCAAAGGATACATGAGGAATCAGTTCAGAATTCAAAAGATATACAGTGATGTCAGTAGGAAGGAAGATAGATATAAAGTTACAATAAAACTATTGTGGGAAATTGTTTTATAACTAGATCATGAAAAGGACATTCGGACGATTATATGCTCTAAAGTGACTGAAGAATAAATCTTCCAGCCTACTGAGCCAGAACTGTTTATATGATCAGGAACAGACATCCTGCAGCACTTGGCACAAAAAAGTGACATGTAACCATTGTTTTATGCGTCTCAGGATTCATCCGAGAGTTTGATAAGTTCCACTGAATCGAACACCATTATCCACTTAATTTTACAATGGAGGCACTCTGGGATACAGCTGTAATTATATATCCGCGATCAGCATTACCACTTTATTGGATGAATAATGCATGCTTGTTTGCTAGAGTTTGAACTCTATAGAGGCTGCTGGCAAGAATTAATCTCTGACTCTGTTTACCTTTTCAATTATTCACAGCAGAAAATAACAACATAAACAGTCATTCTAAGCACTTGTCTCTATTGCTGTCAAATAATGTCAGAGGAATATTTTCCTGCTCTAATATGGAACTCATAACATAAACCAGTGAGCCATTTTGGAGGAATAATTTGCTGGATATGTTGTCACGTAGCAAAATTCTGTTATCATTTCTTGCACAGTTAGTACAACTATACTGCTGTATATGGACTGAGTTGAACTTTATTGTATTAATAAATAATTATGAATACATCTTTGGATAAAATGTCTAGTCTATTTTATTGGAACTTGAAAACAACCACCCAAGTAGTTGAATGAAGCTGCAGCTTATTAATTTGTCCTTAAAATGTTTGATAGCATTGAGCTACTAATATCCATTTAGGGAAAAGCAGATGGTACGTGAATTTTTTGCTGGGAATAAAAACATGACTGAAGAGTTATTAAAAATGTGCCTGTGGGATTGTGGGAATTTTTCATAGGACCATTGAAAAGTGTGCCAGCTTCCCAGAAGGATGTCAAGACAGAACAAGATTTGGAGGGAAGGCTTTCCAATAGGGTGGCTTCACTAATAACCTCACGTGGCAGTCAGCCAAAATATTTGGGCATGTAAGGCATGCCTAGAGGGCAAAAATTAGCATTTTTAAACTGTTGGAAATGTTTGTTTGATCTATGTGAGTGGCTAGGAACAGAGTAAACACTTGTGCAAAAAATGTGCAATATTAACCACTTCTGGACTGGAAGGATTTGCCCCCTTAACCACTCAAGCCCCGGAAGATTTTACCCCCTTCCTGACCAGGGCCTACTTTGCGATTCAGCACTGCGTGAATTTAACTGACAATTGCACGGTCGTGCGATGCTGTGCCAAAATGAAATTGACGTCCTTTTTTTCCCCACAAACAGAGCTTTCTTTTGGTGGTATTTGATCACCTGTGCGATTTTTTATTTTTTGCGCTATAAACAAAAAAAGAGTGACAATTCTGAAAAAAGAAAACAATATTTTTCACTTTCTGCTATATAATATTCCCAATAAAAAAAATGAAAAAATCAAATGTTTTCATCATTTTAGGCCAATTTGTATTCTGCTACATGTTTTTGGTAAAGAAAAATCCAAATTAGCATATTTTGATTGGTTTGCGCAAAAGTTATCGCGTCTACAAACTAGGGAAACGATTTATGTCTTTTTTTTTTTACTAGTAATGGCGGTGATCTGCGATTTTTAGCGGAACTGTGACAGATCGGACCCCCTAACTGAAATTTTATACACTTTTTGGAGGACCAGTGACATTACTACAATAATCAGTGCTAAAAATATGCACTGTTACTGTAATATTGACACTGACAGGGAAGGCATTAACACAGGGGCATTCAAAGGGTTAAGTGTGAGCCTAAGGGAGTGTTTCCTAACTGTATGGGGGAGGGACTTGTGGAATCAGCACAGAGACCTGTGATCCTAAATAGGAGAATCACAGGCGCTCTGTGTTCATTCCAGAGAGAACAACGGTCTGCTGTGTTTACAATAGCAGACCGTCCTCCTCTCTCCCCGGGGAGTGATCACAGGTGGCCCGCGGCAGTCGCGGCCGCTGGCCCCGTGGATCGGCTTCCCGGCTGCCTAATGGTGAATACACCAAAAATTGGACAGTGCATGCTATGAACACAAACACAAACACTGGTAATAAGGATTAATACACAATAACAATGTGATATATGACTCAAGCACAAAGTCACATATCACATTTTTATTATGTATTCATCCTCATGATCAGTGTTTGTGTGTATGCACTGTCCAATTTTTGGTGTATAAAAAAAAAAATGTTTGTATATTTAATTTTGCACTTTAGCACTGCTGTTTACCTGGAGTGATCTGTGTAGGTGATAGTTTGAGATGTTTATTATTGAAAATGGCAGCAACACCATAATAGTTTTTTCCCACTTGATTTTTCTCACTTATTTCTATATTGATTTATTTTCTGTGGCGCATTGGCGGATGGGTTTTTTTATACATTTTTTAGATCACTTATCCATAGAACTGATAAATAACCAAATTATCCTCCTGTCTAACAGCATGTGTTAAAAACAGGGGTTTACTTTGCACACATTTGCAAATACGTGCGAAAGCTACAGAGCTCTGTCAAGGCACCCCAATAATGTAGTCCTAACTCTAAATTTTGAGAGCCTCCACAATGGAAGCACAAGTAATTATAATAGATAGGCAGAGGGCAGGTGAGCCTGGAGGAAGCCCACCCCTCCTTAAAGGCGCAGGGGTGCACTGGACACCCAGCACATTGGCAGCAAAGGTGTCCAGTGCAGCCCCTCACCAGTATTCCAACAGTACAAACAAATGGCCACTGCCCCCACCTACAACTGGCCTTTGCAGCAAGGAGCACATGGAAGGGCAACGCATGCAAAACAAAACCAAAGAAATTCTTACTGACCTGCCTGCAGCCAATTAAATTATCTTTTCTAACAGTATGCCTTAAAAACAGGGGAAAATACTGGGGTGCCTCGACGGAGCTCTGTAGCTTATGCATGTATTTGCAAATGTGTGCAAACTAAGCCCCTGTTTTTAAAGCATACTGTTTGCCAGGATAATTCAATTGGTTGCAGGGTGGTTGGTATGTTGAGCTTGGAATTTCTTTGGTTTTGTTTGGCATGTGTTGCCCTTCCATGTGCTCCTTGCTGCAAAGGCCGCTTATAGGTGAGGGCAGTGGCCATTTGTTTGTGCTATTACACACATGTAAACACGTCTTATGAAGTATGATACCATATGTTGCATTAAGGCAGCTATTTCTAATGGGCTGCCAATGAATCCCAGTACACTAAAAACTGGAATTGACTCATTTTCCTGACACAGAACACCACAACCTGTGGTAGTGCACACTGTGTATTGCGGTGTTTTGCAATGCAGGTCTTTCCCCTTCATACAGTTGGGTATCATTCAGAATAGATGGCATCACAACACATGCATACATCACATATAAAAAGTGCAGCGCTTAATACATCTGCAATAAAGGAATGGTGCATATAACTGTGAAAGTAAGACAAAAAAACAGTGTATACGTATCACAAAAAGTGAGTCCATAGTTCACATAACATGGTGAGAAAATACTGGAAAACCAAAAAGTGAAGCTGAAGTGTTCAGATATCCAGAATTGTCAGTGAGAAAGAACCCAGTACCAACAAAGAAGGCATATGCGCTCACCAGAGAATATGGACCCAGGTACCTTACAGTAAATAGGTCAAACAGGCCAAGTAATCCTCATAGGAGAAAGTGGCTCGATCGTGAGGGATAGTCGATCGAAATAGATCCATATACTCCTGGATTATGATGACTTGGTCTCCCGGCAGGACACCGATATATCAAAATAAGCCAAAGTACACATATATAGTGTAAAACTGCTTCAAATAAAATGTATTCCAATGGTAAAAATACTTACAGACATCTGCAGGTAATCAGCATGTAATAAACAAAGCGATTACAGACAGGAAAAACTGGCCTTTATGACGCGTTTCGTCATAAATGACTTATTCATAGGGACTGCAATGCAGAGATATGAATCGGGCCCTATACCTTGTGTACATTAGAAATAAACTATTTAGAAACACCATTTCCTGAATCTCATGTAGTTGTTTAATGCAACATCATACGTAATATTCTCACCTTTAATCTCTGCCAAAACTATGCATGTGTGTGTTTTCATCTGAAAAGGAGTAAAAACAGAAATTAATTAGTATCAATCTAGATAATACAAACAGTATATTTTTCATAATTAATATCTGCCTAGGAGTAGGCCATCTGTTCTTCATATGACATTGTCCTCATCTGCTGATAGGTATCTCAGGCACTAACCATTGTAATGTAAGATAGGTACCTTACAGTAAATGGGTCAAACAGGCCAAGTAATCCTCATAGGAGAAAGTGTGGGGTAGTTATCTTATACTTCCTGCCCTGTCTTCTGGATTCCTGATGTATACTTCACCAGTTGATAGCCAAGCCTTAGTATCACACTAATAAGATCAGATGTTATAGCGCCACATGACACATTGAGGCTTGGGGGCCTGAAAGAGGCAGTTTGTCTTCTGTCAAACTGTGACCCTATTCTGTCAGCTTTGTCATAATTATATGGATTCAAAGAGAATAAAATGTAAGTGCATTGATTATTAGTCTACCAAAAAAATGTAGGGACAACACTGATGGCCCAGCTGCACTGCATTGGAAAACAGGATGGCAGCCTGGCCCTTTTTACAGTAAAACGATGGGACATCCCCAGCACTTCATTGCAAACATATATACCCATTTATTAGTGCAGTGTCTCATTAGTCAAATAAGCCAACGTCTCGGAGCTTCACAGGGTCCCTTCCTCAAGGCGACATAATGACAACTCGCAATGCAATACTATATACTGTATATAGTATATAAGTGAAGATGCAGTACCAAAAAAATGTGGTTGTTTACATGGAATGTTTCTCTGTATACAGTACTGTTTTTGAGCGTAGCATCAAAGGGTTTTTTGAGGTTGGATTATGTCACTAATGACATCACTGGGGTGGGTATTTGGTTCTGCATGTCCACTTACGTGTGTATACAGTGGGTATAGAACAGAATCACCCCCTTTTAAAATAATCACATTTTGTTGCTTTGCAGCCTTAAATGAAGACAGACACAGTTTTTACTAGTGCAACCTATAACATACAAAAGAAAGATATAACACCAATATGTCAGAAAAAATAATAAAAATAATAAAAATAAAAAACAATCACTGAGTTGGAAAAAAGATCACCACTGTATGTCAGTATTTTGTTGAACAATCATTTGCTTTAATTACAGCCTGTAGTTCATTGAGATATGTCTCTACTAACGTTGCACATCTACCGTGGACTTTGAAATATTTGCCCAGACTTCTTTGCAGAACTGCTCACTTTCAGTTAAATGTGATGGTGACCGTTGTGGACTGCAGTTTTCAAGTCATTCCATCTGCTGCCCTCTGCCAGAAAGTTGTCAATGGGAAGAAGGTTTACCTTACAACATGACAATGGCCCAAAGTACACAGCAAAAATGACCACACAGTGATTGAAGGAGAAAAAAGGTGAATGTCCTTGGATGGCCTAGTCAGAGCCCAGACTTAAACCCCATTGAAAATCTGTGGAATGATTTGATGACTGCAGCCCACAAACGACCACCATCAAATTTAACTGAACTTGGGCAGTTCTGAAAAGAAGAGTCGGCAAATATTGTGAAGTCTAGATATTCAAAGTTAGTAGAGACATATCCCAACAGACTAAAGGCTGTAATTAAAGCAAAAGATGGCTCAACAAAATACTGTTACAAGGGGGTGACCCTGTTTTCAACTCTGTGATTCTGTTTTTTTATATAAAAAAAAAGAAATCTGACATGTTGCTTAAATATATTTTACTTGGGTGTTATAAGTTGCACTGAGAAATTATACAGCTGGATACAACCAAAACTGTAACTGTATTCATTTTAGGCTGCAAAGCAACAAAATTGATTATTATAAACGGTGGTGATTATTTTCTATACTTACTGTATATACATGCAGGGCTTTTTTTCAGCAGGAACACAGGGGAACCCAGTTCTGGCACCTCCAGCATTGAATGTATACAATGGCAAGGAGTGCTGGGTTGTGATGAAGGGTCTACTGATGCTGGCTGCTGGGCCACCTTTTGTTGCTGGTGGAGGATATTTTGTCACCGGGGGGGGGGGGGGGGGGGTGTTGAGAATTGTTGCTGGAAGGGATTTATTGTTTAGTTGTTTAGATAGGGGTCTACTGTTGCTGGCTGCTGGAGAGTCTGTTGATGCTGGCTGCTGAGGGATCTGTTGTTGCTGTTATGGGTTTATTGTTGCTGGGGGGGGGGGGGTTACTGCTGCTGGCCACAGGGGATCTATTTTATTGCTTTTCTTGTGATTACCGAATTCTATAAAAACTACCTAGCACTACAAGATGATACTTGGCTCTGTACTCTCTAAATGGGGGCCTTACTGGGAGCTGGGCAGGGGGTGGAACCTAGGGTCGGTGCTCAGAGGTGGTTAGGGGGCGGAACAAATACAATGAGCTATATTAGCTATAGAAATCAGGTGCTGGTCATAACTAATATCTCCCATGGAATACAAGTGTCACTGGGGTGAGAGTTTCTGCAAATAGCTGTCAGCTAATGGTGCTATTAGGCTTTGTTATTTTATTTTACATACATGTAAAAAATTGCAGCTAAACTAATATCTGCAATAGATCTATAAACAAGGAAAACATTTTACTGTATGAATGCAAATGAAATGATATATTTTTTTTATATATGACTCTTTGCATATAAATTCATACCATATCTATCTTTTATGATGATTCTTTATAGTATTTTAGATAAGGACGTTAAGCAAGAACAAGGAAGAAAATAGAAGTTTTTATCATTGCTATCCATATACATTGTCACTAGCTGGGAAGACTCTAGACAGTCAGGTGATAGCCTTTGGTCTTATGTCAAATAATACAACAATGTGATCCCACGTAACCCAGCTCAGACCATGAGAAAGTCACATGCTAAAGCCTGATTTGTTTCCTTGTAACTGCCTTTAGTATACAAAAAATACTTTCTTCCTTCACTAGAGGGAATGAACACAAAATATTATAATAAGGAAACAAAGCATGATTGTATTTGTTTTCTTTATTTATTATTTTAAGAGCATTTAAAATAATTTTGCTTAATTTTTTTTAACCACTTTAGCCCCGGAAGATTTGGCTGCTCAATGACCAGGCCCTGTTTTGCGATTCTGCATGGCATGACTTTAACGGACAATTGCACGGTCCTGCGACGCTGTACCCAAATGAAATTGATGTCCTTTTTTTCCCTCAAACAGAGCTTTATTTTGGTGGTATTTGATCACCTGTGTGATTTTTACTTTTTGTGCTATAAACAAAAAAAGAGCGACAATTTTGAAAAAATAACAATATTTTTCAAAATTTTTTTATATGAAATTCTCAAAAAGAGAGAATGTAAAAATCTAAATTTCTTAACATTTTAGGCCAATTTGTTTTCTGCTACATATTTTGGGGAAAAAAATCGCAATAAGCGTATTTTGATTGGTTTGCGCAAAAGTTATTACGTTAACCAAGGGAAAGATTTATGTTGTTTTTATTGTTTTTTTTAACTAGTAATGGCGGCGATCTACGGGACTGTGACATTGCGGCGCACAGATCAGACCCCCTAACTGACATTTTCGACACTTTTGAGGGTATCAGTGACAATACTACAGGAATCAGTGCTATAAATATGCACTGTTACTGTAAAAATGACACTGGCAGGGAAGGAGTTAACTTTATTGGTGATCAAGGGGTTAAGTGTGACCCTAGGGGCGTGAGTCCAACTGCCAGGGGGCGTGGCTAATGAAGTAACCACAGAGACATGCGATCCTATATAGCAGTATCGCATAGCCTCTGTGCTTACTTCAGGGAGAATGAAAGATGGCTGTGTTTAAATCAGCCATCTCTCTTTCTCCCTCTCCTGCGGGAGATCGCGAGTGGCCGGCGGCCATCGGAGCCGCCAGTCACACGTGCTGGCTCCCCAGGGAACGAGCGGGGGCCCCCTACAGTCTCGTGGGCGAGCGACGTAGGTCTACGACGCTTTGCCTGTAAGCGGCAGAGTGCCGCAGTAAATCTACGTTAGGCGGGGCTAAAGTGGTTAAGTCAGGTAAATATGAAACTTTACAAATAAATATTTTATTTTTACATTTCCAGACAATATGTAGAGGTGCAGGCTCATTTTCATATGTTTACCTGACTATTTGTACTGTATCCTCATCTGTTAAAGAAAACTGTGTACTAAGCTCAGTAACTAAAAATTCTAATTTACATCTCGCACCTAAAAGTGGAATTCCAAGCTACATCTAACTAATTTAAAAATGCTACCTCTCCCCTCCTAACACCTATGCCAACTAACCTCTGTATGAAAAATGTACATACCCAGGGCCGGTACAAGGGGGGGCTGGGAGAGGCACTTGCCCAGGGTGGAGTCTTTTGCCGTTGGAGGGGGGGCGCCAGATTTCCAGCTGCACTTTATATGCACAAAACTCTTCATCGCATCAGGTGGGTGTTCCCTCCGCCCCGTGTGTCCTGCACAAATGCTAGGTAGTGTCCCTCCCTGCTGCCGTGACCACGCTGATCAGCCTCAGCATCACTACAGGCTGCACAGCAATCAGTGTAAATATGCCACTCTCCGCCCACCGCCACCATTCATTGCCTGTCAGTACTAGTGATTGGCTGCTTGGACTACAGTCATCCAAGCAACCAATCACATGCTTGCCCCGCCTCCAGGCTCTGACGATCAAAGGAGCAGGAGAATGGATGGAGCTTCCTCCTGCAGACCTGCCGGGTCCTATTGCCCCAGCTTTCATTTGTCTGCCCTGTAGCTGCCTGCTACAGTAATGTAAGTGGGATCTCTGGGGACCTTGATTTGAAGGGAGGGTGACTTTTGGGTCTCTGATGTCGGTGGGGAATCTGGAAACCCTGGTGTAAGGGAAGGGGGGGAGACTTTGGGGATCCTGATGTGAGGTGGGGAATATGATATAAGGAAGAGGACCCTAATGAAGGAGCGGGGGTGACACTGGGGACCTTGATGTAAGGAAGGGGCACTCTGGGGAACTTGATTTAGTGGGACTCTGGAGGCCCTGATGTAAGAGAGGAAGAGGAACTTTGGGGACCCTAGTGATATGGGGGGACCCTGATGTTAGGGGGAGAAGCTTGTGACCCTTGTGTAAGACAGAGGGGGACTCTCATGTTAGGGGTGACAATGGGTACCCTGATGTAAGGGGGGACTTTGGGGACCCTAATTCAAGGAGGAGAGTCTGATGTAAGGGGGGGGGGGGACTTTAGGAATCCTAATTAAAGGGGGGCCCTGATATAAGGGGGGGTGTATTTGGAAACTCTGATGTAAGCGGGAGGACTCTGGGGACCCTGATTTAAGGAGGGGGCTCTGGGAACCCTAATGTAAGAGATAGTGACACTGGGGACTCTTATGTAAGAAGGGGGGACTCTGGGGATACTGATTTCAGGGGGGAGGACTTTAGTGATCCTGATGTAAGGAGGGGGGATTTGGGGACCTTATTAAAAGTGGGAGGGCTCTGCTGTAATTCAGGAACTCTGTGGGAGGGGGGGGCACGTGGGACCCTTATGTAAAAAAGAAGGGGAACTCTAGATTCACACCACTAATGTTGGAACCATTTTCCAACTAGTGTCATAACGGACACAGACATTTTTCCTTCCAGTGACACCAGCAATGGGAGCATATTTTTCTTACACTGATGCAGGGTAATTTCCCCATATTTCATTTGAGATAGCATGTGTACCGCTATTAAATGTATATGTAACATGTTTTGGTGAGGCGCGCTGTGTGCATCATTATTAACCCCACCTCCCCCCTGCTGGGGGGGCGCTGTTTGGCACCATCGTCCTGGGCACCAGATGACCCGGCACTGTATATACCTACCTATTTTCAGGCTGCTTCAGTCGTGCCAAATTATCTCCCCTGTGTCAGCCAGCAGCAGTTGCTGGGGAGAGGAGAGAATGGTCAACAAAGGCTGGAATACCTGGGATTGGTGATGTCATCCCTAGGCTCCTATTTTGCTGGCGCTCCCTCTTCTCACCTGCAGCCAGTACTGGCTGACACAGGGGAGCAGGGTCATGTGAGCAGATTGGAGTGGGCTAAAACTAGAGGTTAATTAACATAAGTGTTAGGAATGAGCATTTTTAGGAAAACTTCGGTGTAGACTGAAATTCTCTTTAAAGAGACAGAGAATGACTCATCCACTCCTTTCCCCATCTGAGTGCCATTTTGCATGCCAGTATACAGACTTTGGAGTTAAAAAAGCATAATGCCCTGTGAATTCTCTGTCACTTGATGCTCTCTGTATTAAATGTGTATTTGTAAAATTAACCACTTGCCAATTGTCCACAGTAATTTTACTGCGACCAGGCGGCACGTGCAGGCACAATCACCTACACGTGATTGTGCCTGCTCTAGGATAAGAGAGCACTGCATACCCACTGTGGCACCCACTGGACCAGACCTTCCTAGGACCGGGCTGCTAAAAGCGATCACATGATCACAATGTCAAGGAAGCTGTTATTATTATTATTATAATAATACAGGATTTATATAGCGCCAACAGTTTGCGCAGCGCTTTACAATGTGAGGGAAGACAATACAGTTACAATACAATTCAATACAGGAGGAATTAGAGGGCCCTGCTCGTTAGAGCTTACAATCTAGAAGGGAAGGTCAAGTGAAACAAAGGCAATAATTGTGGGGGATAAGCTGATGGAGAAAATGGAAGTATAGTTGTTAGGTGTGGGTAGGATAGGCTTCTCTGAAGAGGAGGGTTTTTAGGGATTGTCTAAAAGCCAATAGAGTAGGAGATAATTGGACAGATTGGGGTAAGGAGTTCCATAGGATTGACGAGACTCTGGGAAAGCCCTGGAGGCGAGCATGGGAGAAGGTAACGAGGGAGCTAGAGAGCAGGAGGTTTTGAGAGGAACAAAGAGAGCGATTAGGTTGATATTTTGAGACTAAATTATTATTAGGTATTATTAGTTAGTCAATTATTCTCATTTATAACAGCTCTGCTTCCTATACCAGGGAGCTGTGATTGACCCACAGCTATCACATGATACCTGGGCCAATCACAGCACCCTAAATCATGTGTAGCCAATCACAAATCACTAGTAATCACAGCTGTTATGAATGAAACTCATTCATGACAATTCAAGCATTGCTGTTACTAAGATCATCATTGTAACAGCATAAAAAAAATCCCGGATCAACCCCCAAGAGTAGTGCAGTGTTACTATGGGGGAAAAATATGACTTGAATATGTTTTATAACAGAATGTAGAAAACTATTATTTCAAAAATGTCGGTCTTTTTTCGTTTATATTGCAAAAAATAAAAAACACAGTGGTGATCAAAAGAAAGCTCTATTTGTGTGAAAAAAAATAATAAAAATGTAAATAGGGTACAGCGTTGCATGACCGCATAATTGCTAATTAAAGTAGTACAGTGCCATATAGCAAAAAAAAAAAAAAAATGACCTGGTCATGATGAGGGTAAAAGCTTTGGGAGCTCAAATGGTTAAAGCCCAAGTCCAGCTTAGGGCACAAGATGAACAAAGAAAAAGTTAGTCCTCATCACCTTTTTAAAAATAAAAAACCCAGCTTTAGCTGCAATACTGATCTCTTCTCTGGCACTGTCCCCCATCAAGCTCACCTTCTGAGGGATTTGGCACTAGTTCTCTTGGAGGTTGAATGACACACAGAAATAGTTCACCTACTTTCTGTAAACCCAGGTTGTCAAGGTCTCCCCACTCTAAACTCATAGGAGAATGCTGCAGAGAGCAGAGGTACATTTAATATCCTAAATCAGCAAAATTATTATATTTACCTTGCTATATTTTAAGATGGGTGTTTTTTTTTTTCTCTAAAACCTTGTGCACTCAACAATAACTTTAAAACAAGGCCACATTCACCTCTGTATCTATAAGCATTGTGAAGAAGTTAATTTTTGCAGTGCACAACATCTTAGTAGACTGCCAGACCAAAAATGTGAAGAGCTAGTGGATGTTTCTAAGCTATTAGAAACTGACTGAAACCCAACTGCAGAGCCTTTGTTGTGATCTTTGGGGATTAGAGAATGAATAACTTCACACTAGGCCTAATTTACACAGCCAATTAGAGCCATGATGCCTGCAAGAAACAGAATGAATCTGTAGATTCAATCAGCTGCAGCCATGAAGCCTGTACACACTGGCGTAGCTACAGGGGGTCACAGGGGATGCAATAATGACCCTCCCCCTGCTTCTCTATACATTATTTTATTTTTATTTTCCATATTTTGAACATTTGCACTAAGCGTAAAAGTTTACTTACACAGATGTGTGTGTTTTCATATCTGTTTGTATGAGTGTATATGTAGTGGTGGAACTACCAGGGTCGCAAAGGTCGCACTTGTGACCAGCCCCTAAAATACTGCCACCCTGGGGGGGCCAAGATGGAGGAATATGTGAAAGGGTTCTGCTGTGGATTAGTTGGAAGGGCATAGGGTTCAGGTAAAAACGCCCCCGGACTGATGGAAAGGGGGCAGAGGCCTTCATTGTCTCTTGCACCGGGCCCTAAAGGTTTTAGTTATGCCTCTGCCTGTACAAATCAATGGCAATCTGACATGTGCCACATGCCAGAGGAGGATTAGTTCGTGTCCTGTCAGCATTGGGGCCCTTTAACTCTTGGGCCGCCTAACTCTGAGCGCATTTGTAATTCAAATTCATAGAGTAAAGTAAATTACAAAATTCATTTTGCAGAGCACCTCACAGGAGCAAGCAGTAGTAAACACTTGCCAGTTAAATACACAGTGGTTGGCAATAGGCTTTTCACCACCCTGAGACCCTGTGGATACCCTTTTTAGGCACAATCTGTTCCTCGATAGACATTCCTATGAACAATAGGAATTCCAATGTCAAATCGCATGCCAAATAGCAGACTATTGCCAGCAATGGCACCGTCCGAATCGGTGCTGCAATGTAAAGTCCAAATTTCCAAAAATAGTTCCTACACTACTTTTGGCGACATCAAGGGCGATTTCAATCTGTACAGTGAAGCTGTACAGGTGTCTTTCAAATCGCCCTCAAACTCGCAATGCGGGTTTGAAATCATGTTGAACTTACATGATTTCAAACCTGTCTCCAATGTGAACGTACCCTCAATGTCCCCCTCCTCAGCTGCACATGCTCACTTTTCTCTCCCACTGCTCCATTTAACCTCTGGAGGCAGAAAAAAGGAGGCTCTGTTTAAGCTACGAGTGGCTTTAGAAGGTGATATGTTAAAGCTGGCAATAAGGGAAGTTTGTATTAAGAGTGACTGTCACTAAAACAAATCCTCAAAGTGTCCCCGAAGAAATTTGACACACTGGAAGCATTCATTTCCGAAGATTTTTCAGCAGACGATTTTTCATTACTACAGTAGCGATTAGTGGCAGGCAGTGTTAATTTTGGCATCAAATTTTGATTTAGTTTTAGTTATAGTCTTTTGACTAAAATGCCATTTTAGTTTTAGTCCCATTTTAGTCATTTGCAATTGTTTTAGTTTTAGTCATAGTCTTTCGCTAAAATGCCATTTTAGTTTTAGTCTCATTTAGTCATCTGCATTTGTTTTAGTTTTAGTCCTATTTTAGTTGACTAAAATCTCTTTAGTCATTTTAGTTGAATAAAATAATTTTAGTCAACTAAAATCTAATATTTTTAGTTAAATTGTAATGCAATATTTAATCATTTCTATAGAATTTCCAAACTCATTAAAAACTCCTGGAGTAAAAAATCAAATATCATGGTGTTATTTATGTTATTAAGGTTTGAACAAACACACAGATACAGATTTAGCCACAATGAACTGAGTCTGAGGAGGCCTGTAATGCTGCACAGTGCTCTGGACGGTGGTCTGAAGAGGTCTGTAATGCTGCACAGTTCTCTGGACAGTGGTCTGCTGAGGAGGCCTGTAATGCTGCACAGTTCTCTGGATGGTGGTCTGAGGAGGCATGTAATGCACACAGTGCTCTAGTTATAGTCTGAAGCAAGGAGCTGTAATGCATTGCACACAGTGCTCTTGATGGTGGTCTGAGGAGGCCTGTAATGCACACAGTGCTCTATACAGTGGTCTGAAGAGGCCTATAATGCTGCACAGTGCTCTGGACATTGGCTGTAATGCTACGCAGTGCTGTGCATGGGGGTCTGAGGAGGCCTGTAATGCTGCACAGCACTCTGGAAGGGGGTCTGAGGGGAACCCTGTAATGCACTGTGCTCTGGGATGGTGGCCTGACTCTGAGAGGCCTGTAATGCTGCACAGTGCTGGATAGTGGTCTCAGGTCTGAGGGATATCCTGTAATGCACAGTGCTCTGGGTGTAGGTGGCTACTGGTCACAGAGGAAAGTGGTGGCCTGTAATGCTGCACAGTGCTGGATGGTGGTCTCAGGTCTGAGGGATGGCCTGTAATGCACAGTGCTCTGGATGCCAGTGGTTAGTGGTCACAGTGGTCAGGGGTCAGAGGAGGCTTGTAATGCTGCACAGTGCTGGATGGTGGTCTCAGGTCTGAGGGATGGCCTGTAATGCACAGTGCTCTGGATGCCAGTGGTTAGTGGTCACAGTGGTCAGTGGTCAGAGGAGGCCTGTAATGCTGCACAGTGCTGGATGGTGGTCTCAGGTCTGAGGGATGGCCTGTAATGCACAGTGCTCTGGATGTCTGTGGTTACTGGTCACAATGGTCAGTAGTCAGTGGTGGCCTGTAATGATGCACAGTGCTGGATGGTGGTCTCAGGTCTGAAGGATGGCCTGTAATGCACAGTGCTCTGGATGCTGGTGGTTAGTGGTCAGTGGTCAGAGGAGGCCTGTAATGCTGCACAGTTCTGCATGGTGGTCTCAGGTCTTAGGGATGGCCTGTAATGTACAGTGCCCTGGATACCAGTGGTGAGAAGGCCTGTAATGCACACACAGTGCTCTGGAAGGATAGTGGCCTGAGCGGATGCCTTAGGCCTGTAATAGACACACTTACAGTGCTCTAGTCTGCTCTGCTCTGGACGGTCGTCATTGTTAGGATTTCAGCTAGGATTTCAGCAAAACATGGCCATAAGTATTTCTTTTATTTTCTTTTTTTTTTTTTTTTTTTGTTTTGATAAAGAAAACTGCATATATTTTACAGGGAATACATAATGCAGAAAAAAAAAATGACTACTGTACATGAAAACTGTCTATGATGGCAGATGTTTAAATGAATGATCAGCCTGTATCCAATGTGCATTAGTCCCAGTTGTGGGTAATAAATGCAATTTGGCATTCTTTTACACAGAAATTATACAAAGCAATCTTCTGAAGAAATCAATGCTACTAGATTGAAAAAAAAAAACTCATTGCTACAAACTGCTTTAGATAAATGCTCACCATCTTCAATATACAATATATAATGTATACAGTGTATATCCTCAGCAGTGTAAATAAAGGACCTTTCCGTGACTATGTAAAGCATACTTTACATAGGTATGAATGTGACATAATTTATTATGATGAAAATGTCTTTTGCTAGTCAATGTTCACACCTGACTGCTATTTACAAAATCATTTCATGGTTTTATATGAATATGCATCTTCACAGGTGTCCTTTATAGACAAGTTTTAAAGAGTATGTAAACTTAGGATGTCATATTCCTGATATGTGCCTATGTATTTGTATGAAAAAATATCCTGTTCTCTATGTATTGCTTCCCTGGTGCTCCCTCTGCTTTCCTACTACAAACTGACCACACTATGCAGGAGAACAAACCGTGGTCAGTTCTCTAGCTGTGCTGGGAACTCAGCCTGCTCTCCTCCAATGATCAGACTGGTCCTGACATGCCCCCCCCCCCCCCCGTGCAGCCTTTTACTGGGAAGTTCAATGTGCTGTAGCTTCTCCATCCCCAGCTCTGATGCAGATGAGAACACAGGGAATGTGATCACTTATAAAAAAGTATATATTTATACACACACAAATGTTTTTGCCTTTCATTTCTATTTTAAAGTGAATGGGTTGCTTTACAAGGTGCTCATTTACAATTACATGAATGTGGTTGTTTGGAACCACTGTAAATCCCCCCCAAACATTGTTATACATTGGGAGAATCTAATAGAAAAAAAAAATTACTTTGGGTAAAGAGAAAACTTTTCCTTATAAAGGAAGTTAAAGAAAAGCAAATCACAAAAAATCTAAGAAAACAATTGAAAATTTCTGAAATTTACAGTACAATAATGCCAACGCTGATAATAGCGTTCACTGGATGGGTTAGGTTAAGCTGATCCTCTTGGAGTTTGGTTTAATGTTAGGGGGGGTTTAAAGTGATATTTTAGGGGTTAAGTGCTGGTGTGGGGGAGGAGTAGGGGGAAAAAAATCCTCCACTACCCATTAAGCCCTGCTACATTCTACCTACTTACTGGTAGCAGGCTTGGACTGCACCACTGGATCACTGGTCTCACTCTCCACTCCTCAAAGAGACACCCCAAAAGGTCAGGCCAGCACAGGGGTGGACTGACAACTCATGGGGCCCTGGGCAATAAGAGATCATGGGGCCCCCTGTGTCCACACTCAAGCCACACAAAGCCCCACCTACAAATTGCAGCTCAGCCACATAGAGTGGGCATTTAAATATCTACCACAGCATTATCTGCATGGAAGTTCCTGGCTTCTTTCTCTAGTATGTAGCCTCTCATGGGGCCCCCTACTGACCCTGGGCCCTCGGGCAGTGCCCTAATCCCCGAATGGTCAGTCCGCCCCTGGGCCAGCATATAATAAGATGTTAAAGTAGGTATGTCAAACTCAAAAGAAATAGTGGAACAAACTGAGTGGAATAAGTTTGCTAGGGACCATATTCCTACTTACAGTAATTCCCAAAGAAGATTATATAATGTTAGTTATTAACATTATAGTAATATATGTAAATAGAGGGTAGAAAGAATTCCGCGCTTATGGACAAGAGAGTGGGCTGCAGCCAACCTCAAAATATAGTCCAAAGACTATATCAATATATGTGGGAAAAAGTGAGGTAAGGTGGCGCTGCCTAGTTATGTACAGGTGGTGTAAAAAAATTGGTCTAATGGTCACAAGGTAAAGTGCTATTGAGCTGGCTTAAATGATAACATGCAATCCAAGGCGTGGAGTATACGTGTATGAAAGAGTGAAAAACAGGTTTAGGGAGCAATCTCCCCAACTTTGTGCTCAAGGTGTGATGTGCAATAAATAGTTAAATGAATTAATATACTAATATGCCAGTGAAAAAATATAGGTGGTGTATTCCCAAGTTTAAAATTGTAATCTAATATAATATGATTAAAAACGTGTTTAAAAAATGGATACAATAAATAAATATACAAAGAAAACTGTGTGCCAGTGAAAGAGATTAAGATGATAATGGTGATCGCACAATTAAAACGATATAGTAATCCAATATAGAAGTAAACAGTCCATTTAGTGCTGAATAAAAAATATGTGATATTCCCCAAAAGGTGACAAACAGTCTTAAAGGTGCTGTAAGGTGAAAAAAAATTCTCAATCAATTGGTGATATTCCAGGTGATCCAAGTGCTGGGTGATGGGTGAGGAAAACAGGTGCATCCCTCCAATTTCTCCCGCACTCACCAGAGATATGTACCCCTACAGGGGTAAAGAGCCTTGGTGCAATACCCTCTTATCCAGTGATTTTGATGTGTGGGGGCTCTTGGGGGGAAGGTGTCACTTTCACCTGGATAGTGGGGCCTCCCTTTTCCTCAATCCGTGATGATATGCATGGAAGAAGCGCTTGCCTTCCTGTTGGCAGCCATCCATCCTCCCAAGAGCCCCCACACAAAATCAAAATCACTGGATAAGAGGATATTGCACCTTACAGCACCTTTAAGACTGTTTGTCACCTTTTGGGGAATATCACATATTTTTTATTCAGCACTAAATGGACTGTTTACTCTTATATTGGATTACTATATCGTTTTAATTGTGCGATCACCATTATCATCTTAATCTCTTTCACTGGCACACAGTTTTCTTTGTATATTTATTTATTGTATCCATTTTTTAAACACGTTTTTAATCATATTATATTAGATTACAATTTTAAATTTGGGAATACACCACCTATATTTTTTCACTGGCATATTAGTATATTAATTCATTTAACTATTTATTGCACATCACACCTTGAGCACAAAGTTGGGGAGATTGCTCCCTAAACCTGTTTTTCACTCTTTCATACACGTATACTCCACGCCTTGGATTGCATGTTATCATTTAAGCCAGCTCAATAGCACTTTACCTTGTGACCATTAGACCAATATATGTAAATTACAATATTTAGCTATAAAACATCTTATCAGGCATTCAGCTAAAATAATGTATAGACATGTAGCCTTTATCAGTTGGAGCCCTTGGGAATATAAATTCCTAAACTGATTGAGGATGCAAGAAAGGCGTGAGAGGTCTGCGTGTAGCCAAATTAACACCAGATGGATATGCCTGTGTTAAAGTTTTTTTTTTAAATTTATTTTAAAATGGGTGGGAGGGGAGAGGTAATATATTTTCTTAGCGATAAGCTCTAATGGGCCATACACACTATAAGATTTTCTGAAGACTTTTTCCTTTAGATTTACCAAAACCATATAATATGAGGTCAAACCTAAACACTTTCAATTTGTATGCAATCCGGCAGGCCCTTGCACTACATAGAAAGGTAAATCTGAAGGAAAAAGTCTTCAGAAAATCTTATAGTGTGTATGGCCCTTTAGGGTTGAAGGTAGAAGAGTAAGTCAGTATGAAACCCCACATGCTGCTGTGTTTTTTTTTTTTTTTGTTTGTTTATTACAGGTACTTATATAGCGCTGTCAATTTATGCAGTGCTTTACATATATATTGTACATTTGCATCAGTCCCTGCCCTCTAGGAGCTTGCAATCTAAGATCCATAGCCCACATTCATACAATATACTAGGGCCAATTTAGAGAGGCAGGTAGTGTCGAGGTTGGGATTTGAACCAGCGACCCTAGTGCTGTACATGGAAGTGCTAACCGTTATCTGTTAAATAAAGAAAAATTTTTTGCTTTTACTTCCAATTACTGTCTTTCCACTTCCTGGTTGAGTCAGCCAGGGCCTTACAAATGCACCTTGGAAAAGCTACATCACTGGTGCCCCCCACCTCCCTTTCAGATTATGTGCGCTGTCACACATTCCAGGAGGTAGACCCAAAGTTCCAGGAAGTAAAGGGAGATTAATTTGACCTTAGTGAAAATGAAGGAAGAAAAAAAAATATGAAAAGAATATAAGGCCTATAATATATCTGTATGTAGATCATAATTGCTAAGCATTTATAAAAATGCCGCTGTTGTTTTTTTTTTTTTTTTATGATAAGGGTGAAGTTCCTCTTTGAGGCAACCTTTTATGGACTAAAGAATACCAGAGCCCTAGAATGCCATTATCCAACTCTTGCTTCCTACAAAAAAAAAAAAATGTTAGAGGTCTCAGCTATTTTTCAGTCAAGGTTCTATGACACTATGGCCTCTGATATTTCTGGGTCTGACCACAAGTGAGGCACATTATGTGTGACTCAGAGGCATGAACATGCACTCCGTGCCTCACACAGAACTTGATCCTTGCTGTGGCTAGGCTGGGAAATGGAGCAAAAGTTGTAGTCTGGGGGCACCTGGTGGAAGATTTATGGCATACAGTACACTTAGGTAGGGAGCAAAGGAGGGGAGGTAAAGGCAGGGAAAAAAGCGTTTTAATTTCACAGTATATGTCCACCTTATACGTTAAGTATCTAATACATTAACTGTTTACAAATAATAAGCAAACATGTGTATTCTTTTTATGTTATTATTATTGCTATTATTATTAATAATCATTTTTATTTTAGTTTTAGCACTGAAAGCCTGCACTGATCACACTGAAAACAAGTGTATCAGAGTGACAATATTTTAATGTATATGTAATTATATTATGTGGCTGGCTATTCATAGTCAGATATCTCCCTTACATAGTTACATATTAGGAGAGGTTGAATAAAGACAATATTCCATCCAGTTCAACCTGTGTAGGTGTGTGTGGCTGTAATAATCATCTCACATACCCCTGAATGTTTTGATCCTTGAGATGTACGTCTAAGAGTCTTTTGAAAGCCACCATACTACCCGCAGAAACCGCCTCTTGTGGTAAAGAATTCTGCAATCTTGTAGCCCTAACAGTAAAGAACCCCCCATGTTGCCTGAGGTTAAAACGCTTCTCCTCTAATCGCATTGTATGCCCTCGAGTCCTCATGCAATCCCTTTGACTGAATAGCTGTTTTTCTATGCCGAGATCACCATTGAGATATTTATAAATTGCTATCATGTCCCCTCTCAGGCGTCTCTTCTCCAGGGAGAATAAATCAAGCGATTGCAGACGCTCTTCATAATTAAGGTCCTCCAATCCCCTAATCAGTTGAGTTGCCCTTCTCTCCAGCTCCAACACATCCCTCCTGAGGACTGGCGACCAGAACTGGACAGAATACTCCAGATGTGGTCAGACCAGAGTTTTATAAAGTGGAAGGATTATAGTCTTATCTCTGGAATACATCCCTTGCTAATATTATGCTGGCTTTGGCAGCTACCGCTTGACTCATGATCCTCCCTGAGGATCATGAGTGAAGAGATACTCTGTATTGTCAAAAGTATTGGAACGCCTGTCTTTACATGCACATGAACTTTCATCCCAGTCTTAGTGAGTAGGGTTCAATATTGAATTGGCCTACGCTTTCTAGCTATAACAGCTTCAATTCTTCTGGGAAAGCTGTCCACAGGAGAGTGTCTATGGGAATGTTTGACCATAATTCCAGAAGCATATTTGTGAGATTAGGCACTGATTTTGCCTTTGACACAGTGGACCACCCCCTTCTCCTCAAAAAACTCCACTCCCTTGGTCTCCATGACTGGACTCTTTACTTGTTCTCATCCTACCTATCCCAACTCACCTTCAGTGCTACTTACAATTCTACTACCTCCTCCCTCTTCCTTTCTCTGTCGTGGTTCCCCCAAGGTTCTGTTCTTGGACCTCTCCTTTTCTCAATCTGCACCTCCTCCCTGGGTCAGCTGATTGCCCCCCATGGCTTTCAATATTATCTCTACGCTGACAACACCCAAATCTATTTCTCCACCCCTCAGCTCACTCCATCAGTCTCCTCATGCATCGCCAACTTACTAACAGACATATCAGCCTGGATGTCACATAACTTCCTCAAACTCAACCTATTCAAAACCATGCTCATGATATTTCCTCCCCCACTTTCCTCTTTCCCTGATTTCTCTGTCAAAATCAATGGCTCAACTATCAACCCATTCCCCCATGCCAAGATCCTAGGTGTAATCCTAGACTCTAAACTTTCCTTTCGGCCCCACATCCAAGCCCCCGCTGTCCAAAGCTTGCCTCCTCAACCTCCGCAACATCTCCAAGATACGCGTCTTCCTAACAAACGACACCACAAAGTGTCTAATCCACTCCCTGGTCATCTCTCATCCCGATTACTGCAATTCCCTCCTTATTGGCATACCTTTAAATACGCTATCCCCCCTTCAGTCCATCATGAACGCTGCTGCCAGGCTCATTCACCTTACAAACCTCTCAGTCTCTGCTACCCCCTTTTGCCAATCCCTCCATTGGCTGTCACTCAACCTTTGAATTCATTTCAAGATACTAGCTATAACTTACAAAGACATCCATAACCTGGCCCCCAGCTACATCACTAACCTGGTCTCAAAATACCAACCAAATCGTTCTCTTCATTCCTCCCAGGGCTTCCCGCTCTCTTGCTCCCATGTCCCCTCTTCCCATGCTCACCTCCAGGACTTCTCCCGAGCCTCTCCCATCCTCTGGAATGCTCTACCCCAATCTGTCAGACTATCTCCTACTTTGTCCACTTTCAGACATTCCCTGAAAACATATCTCTTCAGAGAAGCCTATCGAGCCCCCAGCTAACAACTGTGCATTTATTTTCTCCATCAGCACATCCCCCCACAATTATTACCTTGTGTATCTCTTGACCCTCCCTCTTAGATTGTAAGCTCTAATGAGCAGGACCTGATTCCTTCTTTAAAGTGTATTGTAGTTCTACTGTCTACCCTCAAGTTGTAAAGCCCTGCGTAAACTGTCAGCACTATATAAATCCTGTATAATAACATTAATAATATTGGACGAGAAGGCTCCGCTCTAATTAATCTCAAAGGTGTTCTAGTGGATTAAGGTCAGGACTTTGTGCAGGCCAGTCAAGTTTCTCCACCCCAAACTCGCTCATCCATGTCTTTATGGACCTTGCTTTGTGCACTGGTCCAAATTATTTGGTGGAAGGGGATTATGGTGTGGGGTTGTTTTTCAGGGGTTAGGCTTGGCCCTTTATTTACAGTCTTGGTTCCAGTTCCTTGCTTTGCCCCATGTACTGGTGCGCAATCATGTTGGAACAGGAAGGGGCCATCCCCAAACTGTTCCCACAAAGTTGGGAGCATGAAATTGTCCAATTGGGGGGCATGGCCGGCAGCCGACGGAGATGACCGCGTGAGTGCAGAGCTCCGAAACTCCCGGTCTCTCCGCAACGAATCCTGCGACATGGGTGAGCGACTCCGACTCTAGTGGCCCTCACAACACTTAGGGACACTACCGGCAACGATGCGGAAGCGTAAGGACTGCGGGGAACCCCGTAAGTTGACGGAGTTCTTCTCCTCCACTAGCACTCCGAGGCCCCAAAATGGCGCCGAGGCCTACCCGAGGGCTGGAAGCGCCGGAGCCTCGGGCAGATCGCCTCCCGGGATCGGGGGGGATCCGAGCTTGATGTCACCCTCCGCTAGCAGCAGATCCTCCCAGGGGGGCTCCCCGTCCTGCAGCCCACAAAAAACTGCACCCAAGCGGTCCGACTGGGGACAACCGCGCGGGCCCCGGCTCTCTGGACAGTACTTTAGAATTTTATGCCAATATTAAAGACTTTCCCACAACGGGGCAACTGCTCACAGATGTCACCATGAAAGACATGCTAATGTCCATTAACGGCGCTTTCCACAGGGAGATTGTGGCCTGTGTCAACGGCATAAAAACGGAGGTGGTGGACCTGGGAGGCAGAGTGGACCACATAGAAAACAAAATGGAGGAGTTCTCTATCGCCCACAACGAGTTGGTGGATGACCATAATGCGAGGGGGGACGAACTGGAGACCCTAAAGAGCAAAATGGCGGACCTGGAGGACAGGGCCCGCTGCAATAATGTAAAACTGCGGGGGGTTCCGGAGTCTGTCCCCCCTTCTGAACTCAGGGCATATGTGCAAGCTATGCTGCTGGCGCTTATTCCAGATACACCAGTTGTAGAAGCAGTAGTGGATCGTACGCATCGTCTGCCAAAGCCGCAACATCTACCTGATAAAATCCCAAGGGATGTTATCGCACGCATCCATTTTTATCACATTAAGGATTACCTCATGCGATTTGCAAGGAATACCTCCCCACTACCAGAACCGTATCATGAACTATCAGTGTACGCTGATCTATCGCAATTTACCATGGCGGCCCGGAAAAAGCTGATCCCTTTGACCAAACTACTCCGAAACAACCAAGTGAAGTATTCCTGGGGGTTTCCCACCAAACTCCTCATTATTAAAGATGGCCGCACGCATGTCATCCGATCGGTGGAGGAAGGCTTTGCTCTGACCAAGAAGTGGGGTCTCCTACCAGACCCGCAGGAATCTTCTCCTAGGGCGGAACCCTCTCGTTTGGAACCTGAATGGCGACGGGTCAACAGATGAGCTCCTTGCTATTATCTGAGCTTCAATGCTATTCGTCCCATGGGTCTACTGCGGATCCTCTACCCAATATGGATCCCCTTTTGTTGCTGCTTTTTTATTTTTTCACCTTTGTGGCTTTAATACCTGGATGAGTCGGAGTCCAGGAGTGACCGGGTGATTGGAGCAGAACCCCCTTCACCTGTGCCTGCGATATTATCGCATGATGGGGTATACCCCATATCTTTCTTTATGTGTTCTGTATTCTTTTTTTGTTCTCCTTTGTTGTGTCTCAAATTTTTTTAGCCTCAATGATTTCTACGATGAACTGGATACTACTATTCAAGTGACCAAGGACAGCGGCTCTGGATCGCATTTACGGCATCAGCGAGGGTCTGTGACTGCGTCTTTATGTGAGAACTGCAGGTACTGTCCCCTCCGATTCTACTTGTTCCCTCCACTCCCAGCTGGGAGTTATTTTTGCTCTTTCACTACTGAAGGATATTATTTTTGCTGTTTTAAAATTAAGGACTGCCATGTTCGCCCATCTTTTTTTTACTGCCTATAAATGGTTATTAATATAGTTACCATTAATGCTCACGGTCTTAATAGCCCCTTCAAGCGCAGGTCTCTCTGGCGGGAGGCCCGTGCTCTCAGGGGAGATGTTGTGTGTGTACAAGAGACCCACTTCGCACGGTCCAAGCCACCTAAGTGTTCTGATAAACTATAGCCTCATGTTTTCACTTCTTCTGGTGACACCAAGAAGAAGGGAGTACTCATTGCAATTAAAAGCTCTGTGGCCTTTCAACTGCATGACACGGTTACTGATGAAGCAGGCCGCTTTCTAATATTGATATGTGATATTAATAACATTACCTATACAATTGTTAATCTTTATGCCCCTAACCAGGGACAACTTAGATTCTTGAGAGCGCTTGTGAAAAAGGTGGACCGTGTGAAGAAGGGTCTCACGGTGTATTGTGGGGATTTTAATTGCATTGGGGATGCACAGTTTGATTGCTCTCCCGCTCAGGGACGGGCAAGGGCTACCCTTCAAAAATTTCTGCATTCCTCTGACCTATATGATGTGTGGCGCTGCCTTAACACTACGGATAAGGATTTTACTTATTACTCAGCCCCTCATGGATCTTATTCGAGGTTGGATCTATTTGTGGCTGACTTGCAATTTCTGAGGGTGGTTGAAAAATCTTCGATTCACACAATGTCCTGGTCTGACCATGCCCCGGTCTCTGTGGTGGTCTCGGAGCCCCATATGACCACCCCAGTCCATCTGTGGCGCAATAATGCTTCCTTGCTCCGGGACGTGGGCCATCGGGAGCGGTTGGATGGTCGGATCCGGGAGTATTTTGAGCATAATGATACCCCGGGGATGGATGTTTTCACTCTTTGGTGTGCCCATAAGGCATTTGCTAGGGGACTATTGATCCAACAGGCGTCTAGGGTCAAGAAAGCGAGGGCCCAGGATATGAAGTTACTTCTAGAGAGACTCCGCTCTCTGGAGGCCGCTCATAAAGCGGACCCCACCCCTCCTAGGCTAGAAGAGCTAACAGCCTGTAGACAGCTTGTGCGTCACAAACTTTTAGAGGACCATCAGCGTCTTCTATTCCTCACCAAAGCGCATTACTACTCCCAGGGCAATAAATCGGGTAAGATGCTGGCCAACTATTTGAGGAAGAGGCAACAAAAAGCTAAGCTATCTTCTATCAAAGATCCCAACACAAATTCTTTAGTGCACCACCCAACTGCAATCGCTAATGCCTTCTCCAATTATTATAATTCATTATATAATCTTAAAGATGACGGGAATACCCCGCAGCCCTCGGACTCCCTTATAGCTTCATTCCTAGACTCTTTAAAACTCCCCACTGTGTCAGAGCATATGTTGCAAACCTTGAACTCCCCAATAACGGAGGAGGAGGTGCGGACAGCTATATTATCACTGCCCCCAAATAAATCCCCTGGAGCGGACAGCTTCTCGGCCGAGTACTATTAAGCGTTTCAGCATACCCTAACCCCGTACCTATGCAAAATGTTTAATGCGGCTGCGCAGCGCTCCTCATTCCCGGAGGAAATGCTGCAGGCAGTCATAGTTGCACTTCCCAAGCCTGGTAAACCACCCGATGCGCCCCAAAACTTTCGCCCCATATCCCTCCTAAATTCGGATCTAAAGCTATATGCGAAAATATTAGCAGTACGGTTGGCTGAAGTGACCCCTAGCTTAGTCAAAGCGGACCAGGTGGGATTTGTGAAGGGTCGGCAGGCACCGGATGGCACTAGAAGAATGCTGGACCTATTGCAGATCGCTGAGACCCGAAAGGTGCCCTCGGTGTTCCTGACGTTGGATGCTGAAAAAGCGTTTGACAGGGTGCACTGGGGGTACCTAAGGGCGACTCTGGCTAAATTTGGGATTCAGGGACCTATGTTCTCTGCGATTTCGGCACTTTACACAACACCTTCGGCCAGGGTATTTATGTCGAGTGCGTTGTCCGACAAATTTGCAATCACTAACGGCACGCGCCAGGGGTGCCCTTTGTCCCCACTTATCTTTTCCCTAGTAATGGAGCCCCTGGCAGAGGCCATTAGAAGTGACCCGGGAATTTCCGGAATCAAAGTGGGGGGCAGGGATCACAAAATTGGGCTCTTTGCGGATGATGGGATTCTTACCTTGACTTCCCCGACGGCGTCCCTTCGTAGCCTGCAGCGCCAACTGGATGCCTTTGGAGCCATCTCCTATTATAAACTGAATGTGACTAAATCAATGTGCCTGCCGACCTTTCTATCCGCCAAGGAGTTGCGGTTGCTCAAAGCTCAGTACCCCTTCCAATTGTCCACTAAATCAGTCCCATACTTAGGTATATCTTTGGTGGCTCCAACGTCTCAAACATACCATGTTAATTTCTCTAAATTACTATCTACTGTCATGGAGGATCTAACGCATATTGCATCTTATGAACTGTCATGGTTGGGACGTATAGCTGCGCTCAAGATGTTGGTGCTACCGAAGATCTTATATTACTTTAGGACACTCCCGGTGGTGATACCAGCATCCTTTTTTCATAACATGGACAAGTTGTTCAGGAAGTTCTTGTGGGGGGGCAAAGTACCGAAAATTCCATACTCTGTGTTGATTAAGTCTAGGGCCACAGGGGGGACAGGATTCCCGTGCCTCAAGAAGTACTACTCAGCGGCCCTATTAGATCAAGCAAAGGCTTGGTTTGACCCTGAACCAGACAAACTATGGGTCCTCCTAGAAAAGGCAGTGGTGGCACATAAGGATCTCCCGGCCCTACTGCTGGCTTCCCTGATGAAACGTGAGGTGTACACCCCCGATTTGGCCTCTCTTCAGGCTACACTGAGAGCCTGGGGGGAGGTGCAAACATTGACGGGGATCCCTAGGACTAAGATGACCTTGAAATTAGCAGCTTATGAATTTCTCATTCCCTCTTTGAAAATTCCACCTGGGGAGGTAACCAGATCTGCCACATATGGGGAACTGCGTTCTAACCGTACCGATAAGCCTTCCTTTTTCTGGGCTCAATTGCATCACTACCATATTAAATACCCTAATCCGACAATTGAGGTGCCATCGGAAGTGTGGGACTATATGCTCACGGGATATCACAAGTCGAAGGGTCTCTCGTGGTTCTATCAAACCCTGCATCACCAATCTACATACAGTAAATCGGCCTCCATGGCAGCTTGGGAGGCAGATCTGGGGGAGGAGTTTTCGGAGCGGGACTGGAAGTTGGCTGTCCGCTCCGGTTATTCCTACTCCCATTGTACCAATCACTGGGAGGTGGCCCTAAAAATCCTCCATCGCAGCTACTTGACCCCGGTGAGACTGAGGAAGATGTTTAAAGATGTTGCCCCTACCTGCTGGAGGGGCTGCGGGGATTTAGGGACATTGTATCACCTTTTGTGGCATTGTAAAAAACTCAAGGGCTACTGGGCGGCTGTGTTTGCCCTGCTTCGGTCACTGACTGGGGAATCAATTCCGATGTCCCCAGCTCTGGCCCTTCTGAACCTGGGGATCCAAAAAATCCCCCCTCTCCACCGTACTTTAGTTGCCCATGTCCTAACAGCAGCCAGATTGACAATTACGGCAGCTTGGAGATCTGACACTGCACTTACGTCACTGGAGGTAATTAACAGGGTCCTCAATGCTCTTATGAGAAATTTTTCGCTAATATGAACGGCCGGAGTTTGCAGTTTGAACAAACCTGGAGTCGTTGGTCACTGAAATACCCAGGGTAGGGCCAGTCCTGCCCTGAGGCATTTTGCAATGCTTATTTCTATGTGATTGTGAATGTTGACGAGTTAATGCATCAGAGGCTAATGTTACTGACTGTCCAGTTGATAGTCTTGTACACCAATATTTATACTACCCAGTTGCACAAGGGTTGAAGAGTGTTTAGCGGAGTATGTGCCCACCATCTTTGGCGCCCATTTGAGAAATGGGGGGGGGGGCCCCGGGGGTCGGCGCCCGGCCCCTGTGGGGGATGGCGGGGGGTCGAGCTGGGCCACAGTGTTGTTCCCGTTAGGGGTGGTCTGGCGTGGCCTTCCTGTCGGGCCCCTGCGGGAGTTTTGGGCCGGGGGCTGGTCTGGGGGGTACTCCGCCCTAGGTATTGTGATGGCGCTGACCGATGGTGGTGCCAAGTATGCAATGCTTACTGTGATTGTTACTTTCTTCAACCAGTGTACCTGTATATTGTAATTGTTATTTGTTCTTTTTGAAAAAAATTCAATAAAAACTATTGAAAAGAAAATGTCCAATTGGTATGCTGATGCCTTAAGAGTTCCTTTCACTGGAACTAAGGGGCCAAGCCCTTGAAAAACAACCCCACATCATAATCCCCCCTCCACCAAATGATTTGGAACTTGACTGGCTGTATAGGATTTCATTTTTTCAGCCTATGAACATTTTCAAGTACAAAAAATATATTTGTTCATGTCAGAAATGTCCTTGTTGCCATGTGTGAGCTGACCTGAAAGCCAAACACAATGTTATCTTTCTTCTGTAAACTGCTAATCTCTCCACCCCTATGGAATGGAGATGATTAAGAGCCGGGTCACACTATTGCGATGCGGGAAGGCTGCGAATTCGCAGCCTTTTCCCGCATCGCACACGCACCCCCGGCAGTTCACACTGCCATATGCGATCCGCTGGGGGTGTCAATGTAATCTTAACGACACCCCCAGTTTGATCGCATATCGCAGTGCGATCGTGCAGTTCGCACAGGATGGGATCGCACAAGTGTGAACCGCTGTGCGATCCGATCCTGATGCGGCTGCAAAAATGCCTCCTGTGCGTGTTTGCACCGGGTGCGATGCGAATTTAGCCATACAAACTGTATGGCTAAACTCGCACCGCACAGCTGATCGCATGTAATGTCGGAGCAGTGCGCTCCGACATTACATGCGAACCCGGCACTCGCATCAGTGTGAACCGGGTCTAAAGGTAGGCCTATTTGTAGTTCAGCCTGGATGGCAACCATGGCTCCCTCCATTCCATATACTGTGAAGGAGTGATTGTAGTTACCCAGGAACAGGAAGCATTATTCACAGGATTACCGGGTGAAAAAAGGAAAGTTTGTTTTGGGTTTCAAATAGCTACTGCAAGACAATATTGCCAGTGAAAGCCTAGTTTGTCCCCCCCACAAATGCATGTATTACTTTGTTATGTTAAAAAATGACAAAGTTTTTGTCAAATAAACTGACCCATAGTGAAAACTATGGTCCATAATTGGTTTACAGGGGAAGTGGCCACACACCAGGGGAGGACTAGGCCAGGGGGCAGGGGGACAATTGCCCCCTGGGCCGCTCTGATGCCCTGTAAAATGGCTGCACCGCTTCTGCCACAGACATGCCTAAAGAATTCCTGGTGAAGAGAAGTAAAAAGTCCCCACCACTGGCCTACTGAGAACGGGTTGAAGACAAGGATAGAGCGCTGCCACCCCCCCCCCCCCCCGGCATGGATAGTGTGAACTGTGTCTGAGCAGAGGCCGGTTCCATGCCCCACTGGAGACTCTTTTCCCCTGGCCAGCCCCAACCGAGCTGTCCCAGCTTTCCCCAACCTCCCCATGCTGGCCAGGTCAGGAACCCAGAATCAGCCGGTAAGTAGAGAGTACCTGGAGCAGGGCTTCAGCTTGGAATGGGGGTCAGGAGGAGGACGGGAGGAGGGAGAGAGAGAGGGGGGCCGAGTCGCTGCACCATGGGCTTCTGGTTTATACTTGCCACCTGGGCTGAAAGTTGTCAGTCTGCCCCTGCCAGACACCCACTGTGTCCAAATTCAATGACAAAGTTTTTCTTATAAAATGCAAATTGTCTTAATATACATCCTATATATTTAGTTCTTTTCCCTATAAATGCTCAATACCAGTAGTCTTGCTTGACGTGCAAAGTAGTTCATAATCTTGACTGCCCTCCATGGTTTCAGAAGAAACATCTGGCAGCAAGTCACGCATTGTATTCACATGCTCACTGTGACTCCACTTACAATTCAGCTCTGCAGGAAACTAATGAGCAGTTTATATTTTGCAGATGGCTTAGGCAATGTGATGTAATAATGAATAAAAGCCTGCTCTGGGTATGCAGAAAAGGAAAGTGCTTAAAATGGCCTGAGGATATCTGCTGGCAACATTTAGAAATTGTCACTTCAGTTTAAGTCAAAAGATTTGTCTTTACTTATTACAGCTTTGGCATTCCAAAAAAATAAAACTGGTAGATTTTCCACTGAAATTTTACCTACCTTCTGAATTTAGGATCAGTACATGCAGCTCTAATTGTAATCACTTTTTAGGGATTATATTTATCAGCTTGCTATAACTACTTTCAATTTGTAAAAATCTGCCACTTATGATGTGCTATATAAAAAAGTAATACTTTTTAAAAATATATCCACAGGTTAGGCATATGTTCTGTGGTAGGCCCATGTGTCAAAATGCATCTCAAACAGTTAGCATCAGATATATTTCTTTCTTGTTGACCGCTTGCCAACCAGCCACCATAGTTTTACTGCGGCAGGTTGGCTCTGTCCCGCAAAATAACATACCTGTACGTCGCTTCGCGGAACCGCTAGCGGGGTCACATGCGAGCCCAATTCACCACAGGGGCAGCTAATCAGCTAATAGTTTGTAGACGCGATACATTTTGCGCAAACCAATCATTATACACTTATTGGGATTTTTTTTACCAAAAATATGTAGCAGAATATAAATTGGCCTAAAAGGATGAAAAAATTTAGATTTTTTAATTTTTTTTTATTGAGAATGTTATATAGCAGAAAGTAAAAAAATATATATTTTTTTTTTCAGAATTGTCGTTTTTTTTTAGTTTATAGCGCAAAAAAAAAAAAGGCACGGGTGATCAAATACCACCAAAAGAAAGCTCTATTCATGGGAGAAAAAAAGGACATACATTTTATTAGGGCACAGCGTCGCACGACCGCGCAGATGTCAGTTAAAACAACGCAGTGCCGTATCGCAAAAAATGGCCTGGCCACTAAGGGGATAAATCCTTCCAGTCCAGAAGTGGTTAAATCATATTGAAAGCAAAAAGAAAATGAAAGGCTTGCAAACTCTTCCTTAATCTAAGAAAAAGCAATATGCTTGATACAAACACCTAACCATTGCCCATTCTCTAAATAACCCTTGAGTTTGGTTCTCCTAACTAAAGACTTTTTTTTTATAGTATTAAGACCAGGTTTCCTACAAAGCCATCATGTGGCCTTAGGCATCAGGGCTGCAAGGGACAGTGAAATGTTCCCAACAAATTATGTTGCTGACTGTCAGTAATATATTCCTGTGTAAATTTTAACCACTTCTGGACCGGGCCTTTTCCTGACACTTGTTGTTGTTAAAATCAGTTATTTTTTGCTATAAAATTACTTATAACCCCCAAACATTATATATATTTTTGTAGCAGAGACCCTAGAGAATAAATTGTTGCAATATTTTTCATCTCACCGTATTTGCACAGTGGTCTTACAAACGCAATTTTTTTTGGAAAAAAATTCACTTTTTTTTTATAAAAAAATAAGAAAACAGTAAAGTGAGCCTAATTTTTTTCTATAATGTGAAAGATAATGTTACACCAAGTAAATAGATACCCAACATGTCATGCTTCAAAATTGCGCACGCTCGCGAAATGGCAACAAAAGTTGGTACTTATAAATCTCCATAGGTGACACTTTAAAAATTTCTACAGGTTTCCAGTTTAGAATTACAGAGGAGGGCTCAAATTATTGCTTTCACTCTAACGATCACGGCGATACCTCACATGTGTGGTTTGAATACCGTTTACATATGTGGACGCGACTCACTTATGCTTCTGCGCACAAACTAATGGGGACGGGGCACTTTTCTTTTTTTTTTTTTTCCTATTTATTTTATCTTTCAGTTTTACACAGCTTTTTTTTTTTGTTTTTTTTTTAAATTGTTGATCACTTTTATTCCTATTACAAGGAATGTAAACATCCCTTGTAACAGAAATAAGCATCACAGGACCTCTTTAATGTGAGATCTGGGGTCAAAAAGACCTCAGATCTCACATCTACACTGAAAAAAGAAAAAAAAAGTAATTTTTTTTTCATCTTGCTAGGAAGTGACGTATGACGTCGCTCCGGTACTCCAAGGCCATAGAGTTGAGTTAGGGCCAGTTTGCCCTCACTCGACTTCCTGCCTGGGAGGAGAGCAGACCGGATCGTTTTCCCCGCTGGCGGCGGAAGCGACCAGGAAGCGGCGGGAGGTGGGAGGGGTCCTCTCCCGCCGCCCAAAAGGACCATCCTTATCTTAAAGCGGACCGCCCGCAGTTTAAACAATTAACGTCAAAATACCGGCATAAAACTGGGGCGGGTGGACGGGCTGGAAGTGGTTAAAGTTCTAAGCCATTCCCACATCTGCCAGGAAATTTGCCAGGATAATTATTGATAATGCCCCTTCAAGGTTTGTGTATTTTTGTTGGTTTCACTCCGTACACCAAGAACCAAGTTGCTGGCAGAAGAGGGTGATAGATTGTCCTGTTGCCATTCTAGCTGTCATTTCAGATTTGACCCCCCTGATTTACATTAATGAAATATTGGCAAAGCTATCCTTGTCCTGCTGAAAGCTCATGGACTTATCATAAGTGCTGATCTTCATAATCTTCATTATACAGGCAGTCCCCGAGTTTCATACATCTGACTTACATACGACTCATACCCTCAAACGGAGGGAGACAACAGGAAGCGAGAGGAAATCTACCCCTAGGAAGGGAAATTTACTTCTGTAAGAGTTATCATGGGATGAAAGGGTCTCTACTGAAGCGTTATCACCAATCCTTGTTTCCACAACAACCCAAATTTTCAAAATCCAATTTTCACAGGGACAGAAGTGAAATCTTCTGAACTGGGGGTAAGACAGCAAAACAAACCTTACTGGGGTGTTAATCCTTCCCTTGGTTATCTATCCAAAACTTGAAACATTTTTGGCTGGAGTTACTTTTAAAAAAATATATCTGTTCCAACTTACGTACAAATTCAACTTAAAAACAAACCTACAGAACCGGGAACTGACTGTGACAGACCGTCTGGCACCTCACCTGGATGCTTCCACCAAGAAACAGCTTCCTCCACTCTGGAACCAGTTATTATAGCTGAGCATTGCACCCAATAACTAGACGACACTAGCTTAGGTGCAAACTGAAGCTGACTTTATATATAAAATATATACCACACAAAATCAGGTAAGAGCTTGATCACATTATCCTAACCAGAGTTTTTGAATTAAAATTCATGAAGGTCCAGTCAGTAAAATCTAATTCCAGCCGAGTTCCGAATCATATGTTTGGCTATCAATGGCACCTCTGCACAATGGCAAACGTGGCGCGTTTTTGCGAGTGCCACACTGCATGGTGCCACAGTACCATGCAGCTTGGTACAGTGTTTTATTAAAAAAAAGAAAAAAGAAAAAAAGGGGTCAGGGCAGCCCACTGAAAAAAATGGGTGTTACGCAATAATATAAACCTAGCCTCAGATCCTTCACATCACAATCCTTTTTATTACTTCAGTGTTCTCAGTTCCCCTGCACATCATCCCCCCTTTACATTAGAGTCCTCAACCCCCCTTCACATTCTTGTCTGCGGCACCCCTTTATATCACCCGTACTTCAAACTGCAGTTCCCAGCCCCCTTCATATCACCCCCATTCACATTCCTGTCTTCGCCCCCTTTAAAATACTCCTCCTTCACATTGCAGTCCCCAGTCCCCCTTCATATTCCTGTCCTCACCCCCTTTATAGTACCCCCTTCACATTCCTGTCCTCACCCCCTTTATAGCACCCCCTTCACATTCCTGTCCCCACCCCCTTTATAGCACCCCTTCACATTCCTGTCCTCACCCCCTTTATAGCAACCCCCTTTGCATAACTGTCCTCACCCATTTTTTAGCACCCCCTTCACATAACTGTACCCCCCCTTTACAGCATCCCCTTCACATTCCTGTTCTCACCCCCCTCATAGCACCCCACTTCACATAAATGTCTTCACCCATTTTATAGCACTCCCTTCATGTTACTGTTCCCCCCCTCTTTATAGCAAACCCCTTCACATAACTGTCCTTACCCATTTTATAGCATCCCCTTCACATAACTGTACCCCCCCTCTTTATAGCGCCCCCTTCACATTCCTGTCCTCCCCCATTTTATAGCACCCCTTCACATAACTGTACCCCCTCTTTATAGCACCCCCTTCACGTTCCTGTCCTCACCCCCTTTATAGCACCCCCCTTCACATAACTGTCCTCAACCCCTTTATAGCTACCCCCTTTACATAACTGTACCCCCCTCTATATAGCACTCCCCTTCACATAACTGTCCTCGCCTCCTTTATAGCACATAGTTACATAGATAGTGAGGTTGAAAAAAGACATCAGTCCATCCAGTTCAACCTATGATGTGTGTGTGTGTGTTTGCTTTTAACCGTACATTGTATACCCCTGTATGTTGTGGTCTTTAAGGTGTCCATCTAATAGTTTTTTGAAACTATCAATGCTCACTGCTGATACGACTGCTTGTGGAAGAGAATTCCACATCCTTATCGCTCTTACAGTGAAGAACCCCTTACGCACTTTATGGTTAAACTGCCTTTCCTCAAGTTTTAGTGAGTGGCCACGTGTCTTATTGTATCTCCTTTCTCTGAATAGTTTGTTCCTTATGCTCGGGTCGCCAGTACAGTATTTGTACATTGATATCATATCCCCCCTCAATTGTCTCTTCTCCAGAGAGAATAGGTTCAGTGCTTGTAGTCTTTCCTCATAGCTGATGTCCTCCATTCCCCTAATTATTTTTGTTGCCCTTCTCTGGACTCTCTCCAGTTCCAGCATCCCCTTCACATAACTGTCCTCACCCCTTTATAGCACCCCCTTTACATTACTGTACCCTCCTCTTCATAGCACCCCCTTCACATAACTTTCCTCACCCCCTTTTTAGCACCCCTTCACATTACCATCCTCACCCCCTTCATAGCACCCCCCCTTCACATAAATGTCCTCACCCATTTTTTAGCACCCCCTTCACATAACTGTAGTCCCAATTCTTTATAGCACCCTCCTTCACATAACTGTCCTCACCCCCCCTTTATTGCACCCCCCTTCAGATAACTGTCCTTTCCCTCTCTATAGCACCCCCTTCACATAACTGTCCTCACCCATTTTATAGCACCCCCTTCACATAACTGTACCCCCCTCTTTATAGCACCCCTTTTCACATAACTGTCCTCACTCCATTCATAGCACCCCTTCACATTCCTGTCCTCAACCCCCTTTATAGCATCCTCCTTCACATTACAGTCCTCACCCATTTTATAGCAACCCCCTTAACATAACTGTCCTCACCCATTTTATAGCACCCCCCCTTCACATAACTGTGCCCTATGATGTAGTCACAAAATATGAATAATTGACAATCCCTTTGGCTACTGAGTACCATGAACTACTCATTTTAAACAGCCTGTCATTCAAATTCAGTGACAAGATGACAGGTTTATACCTTGCAATTTTGTGTTGGCAATGTACCATATTTGTATGCTACTTGAGATATTTGATATGTGATTAGATAGCCATCATGTAGTAAATTAAGTAGAATGAACGGTGCTCAAACGCTTTCAGCAGACAGATTTCTATGCTATCTTCTACAATGCCAAATTGAGTTTTTATGCTGTGGCATAACATCTGCCAAGTCATCATGGTGAAATAACAAAACTTTATTGTGTCACATCTCTGCACATTTATAATACGTTGCCTGAATTTTAAGCCCAGCTCTGGGAACAGCCCACAATGCCTTACCTATAACTAAAATATAAAGGCAAAAGAAGGCAGCACAAATCTAAGTGCAGTATTAGGGTCAAAGTGTCACATTTAATAAAAGGATGCACTCATAAGATATACAGAGTAAAATGGCATATCGGATCAGCCACGCTGTATGGGCCCATTCGAGTGGAAAGCTGGAGTCTGCAGTGCCTCATGTTGTCGGCAGCACCAGTGGAGTCCAGGGCTCCGGGGCAGGGGGCGGTAGAGCAATGTTTGGAGCATGCGTGCTCCTTCCTCAAACCTCCTGGGCAGCCACCTTAACTGTGGTCTGAGGAAGGAGCACGCATTGCCCGAACAACCATGCCCACCGCTGGTTCCCTGTCCCTCTGGTAATGCTTGGCTCCCCCACCCACTGCCCATACGGCGTGACTGATCCTTTTATTAAACGTGGTATTTTTACCCTAATACTGCACTTAGAATGGCGCTGCCTTCCTTTGCGTTTATATACCTACAGAGCCACTTCTTACTCTGACAGTTGGCTGCCTATCTGCAAAAGTGCTCCATATTGACAACATCCATTATATATGAACTCTTCTCTTGGACTCATTACCATATACATACATGATATGTAATTATTTATAGCTGTGTGCTGGTTATCCTCCATATCTGTTTTATTTATTTATGGTTTACTAGCTTTGTGCCTCTTATTTGCAGTTCATCCTCTATAGTGCTCATCACACCCATATATAACAAAATAACATTTTCAGTTTGTGGTGTTCAGATACAGTTTTGTTCTGCTTTAACCACTTCCCGAAACCCGATGTACCTGTACGTCGGCCTGCAGAAGTGGTTGTACCGGGATGATGCATGTAGCTGCCATTTTTTAGAGTCGGTGGTCAGCTTTTTGAAGATAACAGCCGATACGGCTCAGCACCGCTCGGCCATTATCCCAGCGAGTGGGAGGGGATGCCCCCCCTTCCACCGCCTTCCGCGGCTCTGCCCGGGTCTCCTGTCCCACCTGGGAGACCCAAGCAACCAGCCAGCACGTCCACCGGCTGGTTGGAGTCCCTAACAAAGCCGGATTAGACTTTGATCGGGTCCCCGACGTAGTAATCCAGAAGCGACCTCACCATGTCACTTCCAATTTACTTGGTTGCTAACGGCGCCGATTTAAAAAAAAACTCTCAGTATTCAAAAATTAAGATTTTGGCATTTTGAATACTTTGAAGTGCAGTGGAGGGGTACCTATTACTGTCACAAAAGATGTTTACATTCTTTGTGACAGCAATAAAAGTGATCAGATTTTTTTTTTATTTTAAACAGCGCTAAAAATATAAAAATAAACAAAATAAATAAAGGGAAAAAAAATTTTAAGCGCTCCCGCGGCCATGAACTCGCGCACGAAAGAATCCATATAAGTAAGTCGCGCCCGCAAATGAATGTAGTTTGTCGCCATTCCACGAGTATGCGCAATTTTAAACCGTAACATGTTAGGTATCTATTTACTCCGCGTGACATCATCTTTCACAATATACCTCAAAATTGGGCTAACTTTACTGTTTAGTTTTTTTTTAAATGCAGTGAAATTTATTTTTCCCCAAAAAAATTGCGTTTAAAAGACCGCTGCGCAAATACCGTGTGACAAAAAATATTGCAACGACCGTCATTTTATTCTCCAGAGTCTTTGCTAAAAAATATATATTATATATATGTGTGTGTGTGTATATATAATGTTTAGGGAGTTCTAAGTAATTTTCTAGAAAACAATACTGATTTGTAAACAACATGTGTCAGAAATAGGCTTTGTCCTTAAGTGGTAGTTGCTTAGCCTTCTGTGGGCAATGGACAGGCTCATTTTAAGGTGATCATACATACAATGTTTGATATGTTTGAAAGTATTAGAGTTTCTGAACGATGCAATGAAAAACACAATAAGCATTATGAAATGTACAGTGTATTAGTTTGCTGCATGAATACATCATGTAGAGAGTAAAAAGTCGAAAATAGGTGGATTTTGGAGGATAAACTCATTGTGTACTCTGTGTATCTCCATATCTATAATTAAAGAACTGTGGATTGGTATGTTTATCTGTACTAGTTTTACAGTCTTGGTTGCCATGTGATGAAAACCAGATGACCACTTACTGGAAATGTGAATAGTACAACCCTTGCTAGCTTGGATTGATTTTAATCATAGCCTGAACTCTTCTAATTATTCTACAACAAGGTTTGGCATATCTTGTATGTGGATATTGAACTAATACTGAATCTATTAGCAAAATGTAAACAATTAGCAGCTGAAAATAATTAGTGCAATCGGTAATTTATTTCAATATTGTGATCACGTATCCAGAAACCTTTTGTTTAAAAGGTAAATGCACCCCGAATAATATTTTAAAGCGAAGTTCCAGCTGGATTTTTTTTTAACCACTTCTGGACCAGAAGGATTTGCCCCCTTAATGACCAGGCCATTTTTTGTGATTCGGCACTGCGTTAGTTTAACCTCCCTGGCGGTATGATTCTTTCAGATTTTAGGTGCTGAAAGCGGTACAATTATTTTGCATGCAATTCTTAAGAATGAGCAGCCCAAACCAACTATTTACATATGATTTTTTTTACTGTGCGTTCTTCTTTATAACATCTTGGGTATGATAAAGTTTGAAACACAAAATCATAAATTATAATATAATAAAAAACTATAAATAAGTTAAAGTATGTATTTATACATATATACAGTAGCGGCCCGTGCATAGGGGGCGCCAGGGCGCCGCCCCCTACCCCTAAAAAAAGAAAAAAAAAAAAAGAAAAAAAAAATGACAAAGCGAACAAATAAAGTTTTAAAAAAATTGGGTTCGCCGGCCTCTGTAATGGAAGTGGTGGCTAGGGGGGGGTGGGGTTACGTCCCAGAAGAGGCACAGATCGGCAGCCTTCTGGGGGCGTAACCCGAGCGCAAGTCTTTGCGATTGGACACCCCCACTTTCTGATATCCTGGCTGTGATTGGTCCAGTCTCCAGCCTGGACCAATCATCATCCAGGACATCCGATCCCTGACGTCACAATGGTGGCGGTGCCGGTGCGCGAGTCAGTCACTCACCGTCACCGCCGCTCGGAGGACGAGGGAGAAGCCGCTCACCTTCCCGCCGCCGCCGCAGAGAGGACGGACTGGATCGAGGAGGGAAGAACCCGCCGCCGCCGCCAGGTAAGTGCATTAAATTGAAGGGAGCACGCACGCTGGTCTCTGCATTGATTGGGGGACAATGCTGTCGGCACTCTGCATTTATTGGGGTACAATGCTGTGGGCACTCTGCATTTATTGGGGTACAATGCTGTGGGCACTCTGCAATCATTGGGGTACAATGCTGTGGGCACTCTGCATTTATTGGGGTACAATGCTGTGGGCACTCTGCATTTATTGGGGTACAATGCTGTGGCACTTTGCAATCATTGGGGTACAATGCTGTGGCACTCTGCAATCATTGGGGTACAATGCTGTGGCACTCTGTATTTATTGGGGTACAATGCTGTGGGCACTCTGCATTTATTGGGGTACAATGCTGTGGGCACTCTGCATTTATTGGGGTACAATGCTGTGGGCACTCTGCAATCATTGGGTTACAATGCTGTGGGCACTCTGCATTTATTGGGGTACAATGCTGTGGCACTCTGCATTTATTGGGGTACAATGCTGTGGGCACTCTGCATTTATTGGGGTACAATGCTGTGGGCACTCTGCAATCATTGGGGTACAATGCTGTGGGCACTCTGCAATCATTGGGGTACAATGCTGTGGGCACTCTGCAATCATTGGGGTACAATGCTGCGGGCACTCTGCAATCATTGGGGTACAATGCTGTGGCACTCTGCAATCATTGGGGTACAATTCTGTGGCACTCTGCAATCATTGGGGTACAATGCTGTGGCACTCTGCAATCATTGGGGTACAGTTCTGTGGCACTCTGCAATCATTGGGGTACAATGCTGTGGGCACTCTGCATTTATTGGGGTACAATGCTGTGGGCACTTTGCATTTATTGGGGTACAATGCTGTGGCACTCTTCAATCATTGGGGTACAATGCTGGGGGCACTCTGCATTTATTGGGGTACAATGCTGTGGGCACTCTGCATTTATTGGGGTACAATGCTGTGGGCACTCTGCAATCATTGGGGTACAATGCTGTGGCACTCTGCAATCATTGGGGTACAATGCTGTGGGCACTCTGCAATCATTGGGGTACAATTCTGTGGCACTCTGCAATCATTGGGGTACAATTCTGTGGCACTCTGCAATCATTGGGGTACAATGCTGTGAGCACTCTGCAATCATTGGGGTACAATTCTGTGGCACTCTGCAATCATTGGGGCACAATGCTGTGGGCACTCTGCAATTATTGGGGTACAATGCTGTGGGCACTCTGCATTTATTGGGGTACAATGCTGTGTAACTCTGCAATCATTGGGGTACAATTCTGTGGCACTCTGCAATAATTGGGGTACAATGCTGTGGGCACTCTGCAATCATTGGGGTACAATGCTGTGGGCACTCTGCAATCATTGGGGTACAATGCTGTGGCACTCTGCAATCATTGGGGTACAATGCTGTGGGCACTCTGCAATCATTGGGGTACAATGCTGTGGGCACTCTGCAATCATTGGGGTACAATAATGTGGCACTCTGCAATCATTGGGGTACAATGCTGTGGGCACTCTGCAATCATTGGGGTACAATGCTGTGGGCACTCTGCATTTATTGGGGTACAATGCTGTGTCACTCTGCAATCATTGGGGTACAATTCTGTGGCACTCTGCAATCATTGGGGTACAATGCTGTGGGCACTCTGCAATCATTGGGGTACAATGCTGTGGGCACTCTGCAATCATTGGGGTACAATGCTGTGGCACTCTGCAATCATTGGGGTACAATTCTGTGGCACTCTGCAATCATTGGGGTACAATGCTGTGGGCACTCTGCAATCATTGGGGTACAATTCTGTGGCACTCTGCAATCATTGGGGTACAATGCTGTGGGCACTCTGCAATCATTGGGGTACAATTCTGTGGCACTCTGCAATCATTGGGGTACAATTCTGTGGCACTCTGCAATCATTGGGGTACAATGCTGTGGCACTCTGCAATCATTGGGGGACAATGCTGTGGGCACTCTGCAATCATTGGGGGACAATGCTGTGGGCACTCTGCAATCATTGGGGGACAATGCTGTGGCGCTCTGCAGTGATTGGGGACAATGCTGTGGCGCTCTGCATTGAAAGGGGCATGCACGCTGAACTCTGCATTGTGGGGGCACAGCACAGTGTTCATTGCATTGAAGGGGGCACAGCACAGTGTTTATTGCATTGAAGGGGGCACAGCACAGTGTTCATTGCTTTGAAGGGGGCACAGCACAGTGTTTATTGCATTGAAGGGGGCACAGCACAGTGTTCATTGCATTGAAGGGGGCACAGCACAGTGTTCATTGCATTGAAGGGGGCACAGCACAGTGTTCATTGCATTGAAGGGGGCACAGCACAGTGTTTATTGCATTGAAGGGGGCACAGCACAGTGTTTATTGCATTGAAGGGGGCACAGCACTGTGTTCATTGCATTGAAGGGGGCACAGCACAGTCTTCATTGCATTGAAGGGGGCACAGCACAGTGTTCATTGCATTGAAGGGGGCACAGCACAGTGTTCATTGCATTGAAGGGGGCACAGCACAGTGTTTATTTCATTGAAGGGGGCACAGCACAGTGTTTATTGCATCGAAGGGGGCACAGCACAGTGTTCATTGCATTGAAGGGGGCACAGCTTCAAAGTCACACAATTTTTTTACTGCGTTTTTTGGCGCGAAGCAATACCTATTACATTTTTCTTTGGCGCCCCCCCCCCCCAAAAATTTTGAGCACCAGCCGCCACTGCATATATATACATATATATATATATATATATATATACACACACACACATACATACATATATATATATATATATATATATATATATATATATACATAAAAAGTACAGTAAAACTGCAGGAAAGGGCACTGGGGGGGGGGGGGGGCAAACTAATGTGATTTTTTTTATTTTGCATTGTATCAGTGTGTTTGGTGTGTTTTACATTTGAATTTGCCGCCGGTTCCACCCCCCTGCGAACGTCACGTCGCAGGAGACAGAAGCCGGGGCACGGAGAGGATCGGGAGGAAGATCCGCCGCTAGACACCGCCGGGATACCTCGCTGGATCCCGGTGACAAGGTAAGTAACCCCGCTTTCAGGATCCAGCAATGCTTCTGGCGGTACACCGGGTGTGGCTCGGGGTTACCGCTTTTAGCTCTGAAATCTAACCCCGAGCCACGCTTGGGAATACCGCTAAGAAGGTTAACAAGCAATTGCGCAGTCGTACCGATGCTGTACCTAAATACAACTGATGTCCTTTTTTTCCCATAAATAGAGCTTTCTTTTGGTGGTATTTGATCACCTCTGCGATTTTTTTTTTTTGCGCTACAAACAAAAAAAGAGCAACAATTCTAAAAAAAAAAAAAAAAGAAAAAATTTCACATTCTGCTATATAACATTCCCCAAAAAGTTTTTAAAATCAACATTTTTTTAAATTTTAGGGCAATTTGTTTTCTGCTACATATTTTTGGTATAAAAAAAAAATCGCAATAAGTATTTTGATTGGTTTGCACAAAAGTTATCGCGTCTACAAACTGCGAGAAAGATTGATGTAATTTTTATTGTTTTATTTTTTTTTTACTAGTAATGGCGGCGATGTGCTATTTTTAGCGGGACTGCGACATTGCGGCACACAGATTGAACTCCTAACTGACATTTTGGACACTTTTGGGGGCATTACTGCAGTAATCAATGCTACAAATATGCACTGTTACTGTAATAATGACACGGGCAGGGAAGGGGTTAACACTGTGGGTGATCAAGGGGTTAAATGTGAGCCTAGGGGAGTGATTCTAACTGTATTGGGGGCGGGGCTTGTGAAATAATCACATAGACCTGTGATCCTATATAGCAGGATCACAGGAGCTCTGTGATCATTCCAGAGAGAAGAACGGTCAGCTGTGTTTACAACAGCAGACCATCCTTCTCTCTCAGCGGGGAACGATCGCGGGTGTCAGGCGGCAATCAGAGCCAAGTGGGGGCGAGACCCGCTAGCTACAGGTGCGCGACCAACATTGGTTTGTGCAGGATGGGCTGCCTGCCGCAGTATAACTGTGGCGGGTGGTCCTTAAGTGGTTAAACACCCATGTGATGTTTGTACCTAAATAATAACAAACAGTATTAATATGTAATGATGGTATGGTGTAATATGCTTTTTTTTTTTAAACTAACCTTGCTGTCCCCTCCGCTCCCATCTTCAGTGTGGGCATGTGAACCCTCTGGTATCTTCTACCCAGCACGCACCTCCCAATCTCGCACATGCACATAAACTACAATGCGCGGTGCACTCATTGTTGCCAATACTTTTGGTAATATAGTGTGTGTGCTGACCATGAAGCGTCATCTGTAATATTTGCTTAAAATGAGTCACCATCTCGACCTCCTCCCCAGCTATAACCACAGGAGTATAACCCTCAATCCCCCTCCTTCTAAAATCTGTAATCATTTCCTTTGTTCACATCTAACTGCAAACCATTTTCCCTACATCACCTCCTCAAGTTTTCTATTCCCAGATAAAAGAGCAAAAGAGGAAGAAAAAGACATGGCGCAGCTAAGTGCAATATTTTAAATCTTTATTTGGGTAAAATGACTAAAAATTGGCCACTCACATGTCCCATTAAGAAAACAGGCACATAAGAATAGTCAGGTGTGAAGTGCCGCACAGCTCTTCCATCCAGCCTGGAGTCAGTTCTACTCTTAGTTATTTAAGAACTGTCAGACGGCGGAAGTGGACGGTTGTTTTTTTTTGTTGTGGCGGGGTGATTCCTCATGATTGATGATAGATTTACTTTGGGGGTCATTGTTTATGTTTTTTTTTTTTAAAAAAAGGAATTGTCAAAAACTGCCTACTGTCCATCTTTTATACTACACCTTTTTTTTTTTTTTTTTTTTGGTGAATGAGTAGGGATACTATGTACCCAATACTCATTCACATGGGGGGCCTGGATCTGGAGACTCCCTTGTTAAAGGGGGCTTCAAGATTCCGAAAAGCCCTCTCCCCACAGACCCCCGCAACCACCAGCCAGGGTAGAGGCCCTTGCCCACATCAACATGTGGACAAGGTGCTTTGGGGGGACCCTGCCCCAAAGCAACCCCCTATGTTGACGTTGAGGGCATGTGGCCTGGTATGGTTCAGGAGGGGGGGCACTCGTTCCCACCCTTTTCTGACCTGCCTGGCTGCATGCTCGGATAGGGGTATGGAATGGATTTTTGGGGGGACTCCATGCCATTTATTTTTAAATTATGGTGTAATGTTCCCCTCAAAATCCATACCTGACCCGAAGATATTTTTTTTTTCTTTTCAAACTTTTTATTGTTATAGAAAAGTGTACAATTCAGATTCCAATATAAAGGGAGCATAATGCATACATGCAGGTATGTCAGTTCAAAGGACATATTAGTTATGCATCCTCCATAACGAAAAAGAGGCTTTCACAATTTTTTTTATAGTCTGGAATTTTATTTTTTTACATTCAGCTGTCAGCAGGGAAGCCCTCGGACAGCTGATGACTCCCTAGTTGTTAGGGATTCGGCAGCCACCCTCTCCTTAAGAATCGGCTATTCAAAGTTTGTTAAAGAGGAAAAAAAAAACCATTAAAGCTGCATGCAACAATGCATCGAAATTGCGTGTTCTAAAATGCAAAACGCACCACAAAACACGCTGGAAAACCACAACCTCATGTGAACCTAGGGTAAAGGTAGTAAGAAGAGCTATAGCAATTACTTACTCGGTCAAATTATGTAAACTGAAAAGCATCTGACCTTACTGGTACCGGTACATTCTTTAAAAGGCTGTAAAACCAGTTTTCCAAAGCAATTCATTATAATGGGTAAAAGGGCAACAATGCAGTAGTTGTTCAAACAACAGAAAATAGATAAAAGTACATGAGGAAGGCAGCGCATGAACCACACCGGTATGCAATGGATAAGGAAGTCAGGTGAACATCCAGTATAGAAAGGGTTAACAGTTTATTGGTATTGATAACCGAAAAACAAAGTACATAAAATGCTTACATCCCCCTGGGCTGGAGTAGGCAAGGGCACCTGGCAGCAAGCAACACGAGTGCGAGGAGGTCAGTCTCCCAGGACTGCTGAGTAGTGTGTGCACTAAGCCGGAAACCAGCCGGCGCGAGGATGAAAGGACTCTGCATACATAGGCCTAACATCCAAGTAGCGCTTTACACAAAGTTGTCCATTTATCCACTTTAAGACTGGGCCTATTTTTGACACTTGGTGTTTACAAGCTAAAATCATTTTTTTTTGCTAGAAAACTACTTAGAACCCCCAAACATTATATATTTTTTTTTTAGCAGAGACCCTAGAGAATAAAATGGAGATCATTGCAATATTTTTTATCACACCATATTTGCGCAGCAGTCTTCCAAATGCGATTTTTTTGAAAAAAAATTCACTTTTTTTAACTAAAAAATAAGAAAACAATAAATTTAGCCCAATTTTTTTCCATAATGTGAAAGATAATGTTACGCCGAGTAATTAGATACCCAACATGTCATGCTTCAAAATTGCGCATGCTCACAGAATGGCGCCAAACATTGGTACTTAAAAATCCCCATAGGCAATATTTTAAAAATTTTTGCAGGTTACTAGCTTAGAGTTACAGAGGAGGTCTAGGGCTCAAATTATTGCTCTCGCTCTAATGATCGCGGCGATACCTCACATGTATGGTTTGAACACCGTTTACATATGTGGGCAGGACTTGCGTATGCGTTTGCTTCTGCGCGCGAGCTAACGGGGACAGGGCGCTTACATTTTTTTTTTTTCCTATTTATTTTATTTATTATTTTTTTATTTTTACACAGTTTAAAAAAAAAAATGTTTTGATCATTTTTATTCCTATTGCAAGGAATGTAAACATCCCTTGTAATAGAAATAGGCATGACAGGTCCTCTTTATTGTGAGATCTGGGGTCAAAAAGACCTCACACCTCACAACTACACTTAAAAAGAAAAAAAAAAAGAAAAAATTGTTGAAAGAGGAAAAAAAAAAAAAAGCAAAAAAAAAAGCGGCCCTTTAAACCGGTTGCTAGGCAACGTCTTTTGACATAGCTCCGGTCCTCCAAGACCATAGAGTCGAGTGAGGGCCATCTTGCCCTCACTCGACTTCCTGTCTCTGAGGATCCCGGACCGGATAGTTTTCCCCGCTGCCGGCGGGTCCGGTAAGCTGGGAAAACGTCTGGGACGCGGCAGGAGGGGGGGGGGCACCTCTTCCCCTGCACCGTAAGGGTAATTCCGCGGCGAATCCGCCACTGGGACCACCCTTATCTGAAAGCCGACCGCCCGCCGTTTCAAAAAATACCGGGGTTATGGGGGCTATCTGCTGCCATAACCCCAGTATTTAGCTTTTAATGGCCGACGCATATAGTCGTTAGGCGGTCAGTAAGTGATTGCATGTATATGGCAAACAGGTGACGATGACTGATGGGGTGACAGGTGACGATGACTGATGGGGTGACAGGTGACAATGACTGATGGGGTGACAGGTGACAATGACTGATGGGGTGACAGGTGACAATGATTGATGAGGTGACAGGTGATGATGATTGGTGAGGTGACAAGTGACGATGATTGATGGGGTGACAGATGACAATCACTGACGGGGTGACATGTGACGATGATTGATGGGGTGACAAGTGACGATCACTGATGGGGTGACAAGTGACGATGATTGATAGGGTGACAGATGACGATGACTGATAGGGTGACCGATGACGATGACTGATGGGGTGACAGATGACGATGACTGATGGGGTGACAGGTGACGGTGATTGATGGGGTGACAGGTGACGGGCGATGGTCACTGATGGGTGACAGGTGACGGGCGATGGTGCACGGCGGTACTGATGGCAGTCTCTGGTGACCGGTGAACTTTAGGCTACGTTCACATGTGAGCGTAGCGATTCCACCCACGATCCAGAAATCATTGCAAATTGCGGGATGCCTGTGCGTTGCCCGTGATTTGCAATAGCACCCCAAACGCTGTGCGATGTTGCAGTGATTTCCGCCTGCCGAATCGCGGTAACATCACGCAAACAACGCATGACGCCCCAAAGAAGCTCTTGTACCTTTTTTGGGCGTCATGCGTTGTTTGCGCGATGTTACCGCGATTCGGCAGGCGGAAATGGTGGCAACATCGCACAGCGTTTGGGGTGCTATTGCAAAAAACGGGCAACGCACAGGCGTCCCGCAATTTGCAATGATTTCCGGATCGCGGGCAGAATCGCGGTGATTCTGCCCGCGATCGCTGCGCTCACATGTGAACGTTATGGGTGTCAATTTCTGGGCACTGATGAGGTGACTGTTGGGTGACAGGTGACATTGGGGGGGGGCTGAGGACTGTGTGGGGACCTTTATTGGTGTGATTTTACTTTTTAAATGTGTACAGATCAGTAACTCACTATTTCTAGCTCTGCTCCCCTCATACTGGAAACTGTATGAGGAGAGAAGAGCTAGTAACACTGAGTTACTGCTCTTTGTTTACATTTTGTGATCGGCTGTGAATGGATTCACAGCCGATCACATAGTAAACAGTCACTGTCGGTGACTGTTTACTACTGCCGGTGACAGCTGTGTTCCTACGGAACACAGTGCCACCGACATGACCGCGCTGCGCGGTCATCTCCCGGGCGCCTCCATTGTGATCGGCTGTGTCATTGGAACACAGCCGATCACGTGGGAAACAGCCATGCCTATTGGCTGTTTCCCCCCTGCCGGTGACCGGCTGTGTCCCGGGGACACGCCGACACCGGCAGTGCACGGTGGCGCGCCCGCGATCGCGCGCCTGCCCTGCATTTCCTGGGTCACGTCATATGATGTCCGCCCAGGATAATAGCCGCACCGTCTCGCCGACATATGACGGCGGGCGGGCTGTAAGTGGTTAAATACATCTGTAGGTTCCTCAGCTAGTTGAAAAGCATAACCCTACATAACACATCCAGCAATGTTATCAGGCCCAGCTGCCTTTTTCACATAAACTACCTGGAGATTCCCCCTCACATCTGAGCCAGATACTGCAAAGGGTACCTCTCCCAGAGATGGGGGTCAATTTGACTAGCACATCTTTACTTAGCTGGTCAAGACAGGCATAGCAGTTATTTCAAGTGGTATTTAACCCAAAACCAAAAATGTATTATTTTGCAGCTTACCAATCAAAGGAAAGCAAAAAAGGAAACAAATGCAGCCATCACAACTAAGAATTGGTAAGCTGCAATATAATAAATGGTTGCTTTTGGGTTTAATACTGCTTGTTACCCAAGCATTTCAAATACCTGATATGTGCCTGCTGTACCATGTGCTTGTATGAAAAGTATCCTGTTCTCTTTTTTTTTTGCTTCCTTTGTGTGAAATCCCTGGCATCCTTGCGAGTCCCTTTGCTTTCCTAAAAAAACTGACCACACTAGGTGGGAGAACACACCATGGTCAGTGCTGTGCTGGGAACTCAGGCTGCTCTCCTCCAATGATCAGACTTGCCCCCCCCCCTCCCCAGGACAGCCTTTCACTGGGAAGATCAGTGTGCTGCTGCTTCTCCTCTCCCTAGCTCTTATGCTGCTGAGAATAGAGAGAATCTGACCACTTGTACAGAAGGGGAAAAAAGGGTATTTATAATGTTTTTATATATATATATACACAAATGTTTGCATTTCATCTCAGTTTTAAACTGAATGGGTTGTTTTACAAGGTGATCGTTTACAAGCACTTTAAGTCATCTGGGAGGGAGGCTACACTGCCCCCCCCCCCCCCCTCCTAATTTTTACTTTTTTTTTTTACAATTGTTTGTATTACCTGCGACACATCCTTAGAATTATTTGACTTAAGACCCCCTCTTTAGCCTCAATTGGTATTTCTCCTTAGCCTACCTAATACCACTTTTTAAGCTTGCTCTAGCTACATTATAAGCTTCGCTATCCCAGATTTAAAAGCTGTGTTCTTCTCTCCTAGCAGAATCATCACCTTATTATTTTTTTCAATGTGTATGCTTGGCAAATAACTTTACTAAATTAGTAGTTGCTACATCCTCGGCACATTTGCTAATGTATGTCATCATGAGCACTGACCTCCTTAAGATTATTTTGATTAGTGCATTGAAATCAATCCTGCAAACAGGTATGGCTTAGTCTATCCAAAACGTTGCCATTTTTAATGATGGCTTAGACCTCCTAATAACCTGTGCATACGGTATGTCAGTAACAGAATATTTGAAATATGATCTGATGCTCTGAAATGGGAATACTGAACAGCTTTATAACCCTAAGGAACATTTGTGTACACATGATCCAAGATGTTTTCTCCTTTCTAGTGAACATATGGCCATGCTTGTTTTTTTTCCCTATAAAAAGGGCCTGACATTTGTGAAATATTGCATTTAAATATTCATTCTATCCTATTCATAGCTACCGAATTCTACAGAAATTGATATGTTTTAGGAGATCTTTTTGGTTCAGCCAGAGTAAAAGTTTGCATTAACGTTTTTTTGTCTGATTAATGTAAATAATGTTATCAGTGTATGGTAATAGTTTGTATACCGGTAGATAGGAGCAGCCATATTTTCACATTACATATGTAGGCTTGCTTCCTGCTATGCACTGTTGTTCAGAAATTATTCCTTAATGATTCTGTCATAAAAAAAAGTAAAATTTAGTCTAAAGTAATGTAGCACCCTCCTAGATAGGTGCTAGGTTAAAAGCATTGTTATGCTCCATCTGCTTATCAGGGGAGCCTGATCTGTTAGTTATGCCTGTACCATGTGTCCAGGTGTGAGTCACTTGGTCTGAGGGAGTGTCCCCACTGTAACCAATAGAGGAGCCTGTTAGACAGTGGAGGAAACCTGGCCGGTGGCAAACGGCTTTTGTGACAGTCCCAGTGGGAGGGCACCACTGCAGTACATCCTGGGATTGACCATAAAAGCCAAGGGCACATGTGACAGGGCATCTTTGGCAGGAAGTAGAGTCCCAGGAGGAGGAGGGTGACGGCTGTCTCTCCTCCTACAGGAAAGTGGACATGGGCAGTCGGCCGGGAGAGCCAAGTGTGGAGCTGAACCTTGAGGGTCCTGAAAAGCTGACATTGGAGCTGGGAAAAAACAGTGTCTGTGAGTACCAGGGGGCTTGCCAAGGGGTCTGCCCAGGAAGGGGGACCACTCCAGTGAGGTCAGAGGACAGAAGATCAGCTCACACAGTAAGCAAGAGTACAGGGGGTGCTGAGGAGAACCCTAAAGAGTAAGGGTAAAAGGGGGTGTCAGGAGGGGCCCTGAAGAGTAATTTGCTACATAGTTCACCTATCAGACACTTCAGTGGCAAGGTGAAGCAGTGGCCTTGCCACACTCAACATAGCTAGAAGTCCTTAAGTTGTGCATAGTTCATTCAGCTGGAGTATCCCACTCATCCCTTCTCCTATCCCAAGTTCTAAAATAAAGCAACAAAAACACAAATCTCCTGGACTGTTTCCTGACTGAGTCAAGTACTTAAAGCACTGAGAGTCAATAAATTGTTGCTATGGGTAATCCAGGGGAACCCGCTTCAAGCAGCTCCCCAGGGAGTAGTGCTACAGTATTATGCATTTTAACATTTTTCCCTTTAATTTTACCATAGACACCAGGCAACTATTCAAATGCAATCCTTTCACTGTTATCAGATGTCCAGGTCATTATAAACATTGCTTTGTAAACATTCAGCCATCTGTAGTACACTTGTAGCCTGTACAGCAGGATATCTGCATGACAGGACCTAGAAAAACGGACATACAATAAGTGATTTGTCTAGATCACCCTTTTTCAATCTTTACAACACAGAGGGACTTTAGAAATAATTTTTTCCGGTCTTAGGTAACCCCTGATACAAATTAATAAACCTGCAACTCATGATACATTAGTGTGATGGTTACTGGGAAGAATGCTCCTTACCAGGGCTGCTGTTAGAAATCACGGGGCTTACCCTGCTAAAATCATAATTTCTGAACACAAACAAACAGAGAACCTGTGTGAATTAGCCCTCTTTAATTGCTTTTTACATTTTAAAAAGAAAAAATTATATATTTTTTTAAAATGTTACAACATTTTTACAAATATTTTATTTTACTTTTTTTTTTGTTAATTATTTATTACAATGTTTAATTTTTTTTTTTTTTTTTTTTTTACAATCTGTTATTTTTTTTACAGCACAGGGCAGCCTGCAGCACTGCTGGGATGGGGAGGCACAGTGAAAGGGTGGCACACAGGGAGGGGGGAAATCAGAAGCATGCAGAACAGGGAGGGGAATCAGTGTGGGAGAAGCAAATACAGGAACGATGCCCTGTGTCTGAAAGCTGAAAGGAGGGGGAGAAACTGGCTTTCAGCTGCTGCAGAGAGCCGCACAGGGCTTCCTTCTGTAACTGCCCCTCCGCCCAAACACACTGATTCCCCATGTGTGCCCGGGCAGCCTACAGGAGGACTGGTGGTTCCCCCTAACAGCGGCCCTGCTCCTTACACTTGTGGTTGGGAAGAATTAGCCCCTTACAGATAGTTAAAAAGATCATTGATGTCAGTGGGAACTTATCTGAGAGGCAGAAACCCTTGTCTAGATTTACATGTCCTAGGACCACAAGATACATAGAAATAGGTGAGACCTAAGCTGGCCATACATACGTAGATTGAAATTCAGATGGTTCAGTGGTCAATCGATTGACTTGGGTACAACCTGCCTGTCAGATTTTCTACATGCAATTACTGCCAGTGGCTATAGCTGCTAGCAGTAATCATTGTATTCTGCCGGTCAAAAAGGCTCCCCACCATATGTGTGCGCAGCCTATTGCATTAGGATGTGCACCCCAAAACTCAAACACATATGCATGCGCATGTGTATATATACTGCCGCTGTCAGTAGAGCACTGGACAGTGTTACTAGGGCAGAGTTTGTTGTCAGTAGAGCAGTGGAGGGTGTCAGTAGTTTTTATTGTTATTATTTTATTTTTTATTATTGTTTACAATTTTATTTTTTACATTTTTTTTAACAATTTTTTTAGAAGCCCCATTCGGGGGCTTTAGGGCTCTTTCACACGGCCGGTCCGATCAGATCCGCCTGTCAGTTATTTAGGCGGATCTGATCGGATCCTCCATGTAGCTCTATGGGGCAGCGGGTGTCAGCGGAGGTCACCTCCGCTGACACCCGCTGCCATCCGCATCCGATCCTGTGCTGAAATCTGGACGGATGGAAACCCTATTTTTCCATCCGTTCAGTAATCGGAGCGGAGCGGATCTGATGAGAGCGGACAAGCGGTCCGCTCTCCTCCGATCCCCCATAGAGGGCAGCGGGTGCTGAGACACCTCCCTCTCCGCTCTGCAAGCGGAGACGGAGCTGTCATCCGCCCGGCTCAGCGGGGATCGCGGATCGATCCCTGCTGAGCAACACGGATCCGCCTGCGGAGGCGGACCGTGTGAAAGAAGCCTTAGGGAAATTAGCAGAGGCTAGAACACAGGGTAGTCATAATTCAAGAAAAGGTCAAATCATCTTGGCATAGATATGGTTTATGAATGGACAGCAAAATAGTTGGGGGTAAAGGGGGGGATTCGCTCCAGGATATCCTCAAACCATGCATGAAAGTCAAAATGTAAACCAGGATCAAGGTCAAAGCTGAGAGCAAGAGTAAAGCCCCTTTCACACGGACTTTCCGTTCAGGTCCACCTGTCAGTTCTTTCAGGTGGACCTGATCGGATGCTCAATGTACCTCTATGGAGCCTCGGATGTCAGCGGAGACATGTCGGCTGACACCTGCTGCTATCCGATCTGATCCTGTCTGTGAAATCAAGACGGATGGAAACCCTATTTTCCATCCGTCTGGAGGATCGGATCGGATAGGATCGGATGAAAACGGAGAGGCGGTCCGTTCTCATCCGATCTCCCATAGAGGAGAGTGAGGATCTGACAGGTCTGTCTCTGCAAAGTAAGGGGAGATGGAGCTTTCATCTGCCTGCTCAGCGGGGATCGGCGGATCGATCCCCGCTGAGGAAAACCGAGTCCACCAGGTGCACTGCTCGTGTAAAAGGACCCTTAGGGTAGATGGAGTTCAAAATGGTCATTTAAGCAAAGGTCAGTATGAAGAAGATATGTAATCACAGGATCAAATCTAAGAGTGAAACCAACCCTATATTGGACAACCAGACTGTATGGTCAGGAAGATTATCAGGGTGAGAACTGACATACACCAATCAACATACATGCATTTTGCAAATGTGCAAGCATGTTCCTGTGTGCTGCAGATTTCACCATGTTGTTGTGGTGCCCATAAAAAGTACACAGATGAACATTTTAAAGCCCAGAGGCAGCCATGAATGAGCAGGAGTAGTCGAAAAAGAAAGATGTACTGGGGGGAGAAGCTGCTAGGGACTCAAAAGAGGATGGTAACATACTTAATGTGACTTTGCTAGCAGAGATAAGGAAAATCTGTTAAAATAAAAAAACTGATACAGAACAGAGAACTGTTGGAGTCATGTGCCAATAGGTTAGACTCTAATATGCTAGACTCTCAGCTTGAGATAGGCCAATTGTCTCTATAAAAAGGGATAGCTGTGTAAGCAGCCATTTAAGTGGACTTTAAAAAGTTAGGCTGTAATTGTTTGAAGTGCAATGGCTACCTGGATTCTAAATTTATATTTTGTAAAAAATAATAATAACCACAAACTTGCTATATGCATACATTTTAATCTGAATGAGTATTCTAAAAAACAAGTACAAAACTCCATACACTAAAAAGTGTAGTTTTCATGCAGCTATCATACAGTCAGTTCTTACATGTGTTCAATATTTGGTCAATCTGCATCCACTACTGCCTAAGAGTCCATTTTACCTTTAAATTTATATGACATTTTAGGCTCGTTCATTACTTTGAATTTCTCAAGACATGTTTGAATAAAAATTGTTGGACAGTGGCAGTCAGATGCTAATTGACGACGGTTAGTTTAACCACTTAAGCCCCGGAAGATTTTACCCCCTTCCTGACCAGGGCTTTTTTTGCGATTCGGCACTGCATGATTTTAACAGACAATTGCGCGGTCGTGCGACACTGTACCTAAACGAATTTGACGTCCTTTTTTTCCCACAAACAGAGCTTTCTTTTGGTGGTATTTGATCACCTGTGCGATTTTTACTTTTTGCGCTATAAACAAAAAAAGAGCGTAAATTTTGCAAAAATAACAATATTTTTCAAATTTTTTTTATATGAAATTCCCCCCAAAAAAATGTAAAAATCTAAATTTTTTTACATTTTTGGCCAATTTGTTTTATGCTACATATGTTTGGTAAAAAAAAATTGCAAAAAGCGTATTTTGATTGGTTTGTGCAAAAGTTATTGCGTTTACTAACTAAGAAAAAGATTTTTGGCATTTTTGTTGTTTTTTTTTAACGCGTAATGGCGGCGATCTGCGATTTTTTTTGCGGTACTGCGACATTGCGGCGGACAGATCGGACCCTTGACTGACATTTTTGACACTTTTGGGGTTACCAGTGACATTACTGCAGTAATCAGTACTATACATGCAAAATGACACTGGCAGGGAAGGGGTTAACTTTATTGGGGAAGGAGGGGTTAAGTGTGTCCCTAGGGGCGTGCTTCTAACTGTGATTGGACATGGCTACTGGTGTAGGAACAGTGATCAACGGTCCTACATAGTAGAACCGTATGATCACCATTCCTACACAGGGGAGAATGGCAGGCGGCTTGTTTACATCAGCCGCCTGCCTTTCTCCCTTCACGGCGGACAATCGCGAGTGACCGGCGGACATCAGGTACACGCACGGACTTGCTAGGGAACGAGCCGGGGCTATTGGCTCACAAGCAAGTGACAGGCTAGTGACGTATATATACGTCACTTTGCCTGGCCGGGGCTGTCTGCCGACGTATATAGTCGTGCGGCGGTCGGCAACCGGTTAAGCAAGTCTGCAAAAGTGTGATGGAGATCTTAAAGCAGAACTCCAGTTAGAGGACCCATTAAACCTGCATCTCTTCCCCTTACAGCTCCCCCCTCCCCCCAATATATTTAAAAAATTATAATTCACACCATAATTCCTATTGTCATACATGTGCTCTTGTAAAGAGCTGGGGTCCCATTTTAGCCTCTTCATTGGTGGCAGTAGACGGTCCTCTCCTCTGCATAGCCCAACGCTCATGTTATGACACTCCATTGACAGTCATGCCTGATTGATAGGGGTGTGTTCTAAGAGCTTAGTCCCACAGGAAAAAGGATGATGGCACTGGGCATCATTCCACCTGGAAGAGGGTTAACCAGCAGGACTGGAGGAGGATTCAGGGGGATGGATCATGGAATCATCGAATAGTGCTCTACTAAGTTCTTCAAGAAGGGGAGAAGTAGGTAAAAGAACAAAAAAAGGGTTCTGCCTTAGGTAAATGATAATAAGATGTACAATTTAATTGGCAATTATTTAATGCATTTACAGTATTTGGACTAAATGTAATCTTTCTAACATTTCTTCTGTTGCTTTTCATATAATAAAATGTTATTTCTACTACATATATAGATTCAGACAAAAGGAAATCTTCAGAAGAGAGACATACCTTGCTGACAGTTCTTAATATTATGCAGTAGTCTTTCCCTCGTTCTAAGGGAGCATTATAGAAGTCTCCATAGTATTGCCTGTCCCCAACCAACAGCTCCAGATGTTCGGGATTGTCTCCAGGGAAAAACTCGGCAGTGACGTATCCTTGCATCTTAGATATATTACTGAAGTACGTGACAGCTTCCAAAGATTCACAAGTAAAGGAACACCAAGACATTGACTGAATCACAAACACCTGGTATGACCTGGAAAAGGCAAAGTGTTATTGGCGAGTTTCAATGGGAAGCAACTGTCCACTGCGTACATGAGTGCAAGGTGATCTTATATTTCAAATTGCCAAAAAAATCATGTCATTGTTATAATAATCAAAGTACTGTCTCCTAACATCTTATTTCAATGAGCCAACTCTTGGTAAAGCAGAACTACACTGCATCTGAGCACCATAAACCAAAATGCTATTTAATTCACTTTTAACAATCAAAGAAAACTCATCAATCTCCCATGCTTTATTTTGCTGAGGAATCACTTTGAAGGGCTGATGGTTCATGTAGCATTTACTTCCCAGAATCCATCTGCCCTTAGCTAAGGCAAGCAGGCAGTAGGGTGTGCTAACCTGAGAAAACCCCTCCTCCCCTCGCCCAGATGAAAGAGAAACCCATGGAAAAAGTCTCATGGGATGTATGACATAATTTTGGCCTATGTCAGAATCCAAAAAGCAACTGAAGAAATGTAAAAAAAAAGGTTTAAAACAAGTAAATGGGAATTCCTGCTGGTTTTCTTCGTTTATACATTTTTTGAGTGTGGAACACAGGGGGGGGGGGGGAATATTCCCTCCCCCCCCCCCTTTTTTTTCTCAAAGGGGAATAATCAATGCTCACTATATTCAAATTCAGAATTGCCATATTTTATGTATGTAAAAAGTGATATATTTTATTTATGTATTTTTTTTTTCTGTATGAAGGTGTTTGTTACATGTATTGTAAGAAAATTAATAAAAATTATTTAATAAAAAGAAATAAAACAAGTAAATATTAGATTGTCACTGAATCTGGCCAAAAACGGAAATAATAATAGTTATCTAATGTCAATGGGAATTTTTCATCTGCAGATGAATGCACCATATATTGTTATATCATACCCTAAGTCAGCCTGACAAGTCGCGGTCCATTCAGTGCAATGGGAACCGTTCTAATAGGAGCGACTCAAGTCGCTCCGACTTAGAAAATAGTTCCTGTACGACTTCGGGGCGACATCGGAGCGACTTGCATTGACTTGCATTGACATTCATTATATGAAGTCCGTGCAAGTCGCGCCGAAGTCGCGGTGCACGCGACTTCACAGGTCGCCCCCGAAGTCGTGCCGCGGTAGTGTGAACCGGCACTAATTGTTAAAGCTTGTGCCCCACACACAACACCGCTGGAACCACACAAAGTGCACCCAATTTATTACTAACTGAGAACGTACAAGACTAGAGGGGTCATAACTAGCTATAACTGACACCTACTATTTCAGTAGAGATGAATTGCATACATTTGCAAATAAATGGACCACCATGGACCATAAAACATAATAAACCTTAAAAAATGTTATGTGATCCTTCTTCCCACTTGCATAAATCATCTACCTTGGTTGGAAGAAAAACAGGGATTGTGACTATATTGTTGGATGATTTAATCCTTATCAGGAGATACCTATTTTTATAACGGCAATCATTGGCAGCCATCTATGCATCTGCTTTATGTCACTTTTTGTTTGCACACCACTAAGCTGGCTCTGCATATTACATCTTGGATATTCCATGCTTTTATTTAAAACATGTTGACATTTTTATTCGTTTTGGTCCTTCGTTACACTTACATAATTCATCTACCTTGGTTGGAAGAAAAACAGGGATTGTGGCTATATTGTTGGATGATTTAATCCTTATCAGGAGATACCCATTTTTATAAGGGCAATCTTTGGCAGCCATTTATGCATCTGCTTTATGTCTCTTTTTGTTTGCACACCACTAAGCTGGCTCTGCATATTACATCTTGGATATTCCATGCTTTTTTTGTTAAAACATGTTGACATTTTTATTCTTTTTGGTCCTTCCTTACACTTACATAATTCATCTACCTTGGTTGGAAGAAAAACAGGGATTGTGGCTATATTGTAGGATGATTTAGTCTTTATCAGGAGATACCCATTTTTATAAGGGCAATCATTGGCAGCCATTTATGCATCTGCTTTATGTCACTTTTTGTCTGCACACCACTAAGCTGGCTCTGCATATTACATTGTGGATATTCCATGCTTTTTTTGTTAAAACATGTTGACTTTTTCATTCTTTTTGTGTTAATTTTAAGCACTTTTTCTCACAATCTCATTGGCTAATTTACTAGAAAGTGCTGCTATCATTTTAATTGTTTGGAGGATAAAGGCATTGATGGGGTTACTTGACAAAATTACTTATACGAGAGCTCTATGTTTTATGAATTAAGAATATCAGAATTTACCTCTTTTTGAAAGTATAATAATACTTTATAGTCCACATATGTAGGTCATTTATAAGCATGGGTATCTTTCAAATCCCCCATTCAATTTTATAGAAAATGGCACCTCCCATGGTATTGGATTCTAATTTCTAGTGCAGCTGCCATCAATTTTGGAAAAGTGCCCAAAATATCTATATAAGTTAAATTTGAGGCGCTACATTAGATCTCAAAACGTGTTCATATACATGCATGCATTAAAAAAGTGTGCTATATTTCTAACAGAAAAATTCCATTAATCAAGTATAATTCAATCATAAAATGTCCATATTCACATTTCTTCAAACACACCACATGCATATGAGTGCTCAGTATTCTTCCTTAATAGTGCTCCTCCACCTTAGATAAGGGGGCCACTCACCAGATTGTTCTGGGCAACCAGGACCCTCTCTGCTTTTATATAGCTCTTTTAATCCAACATTAGCTCAGCTTAACTCCACAATCATCAGATAAAGATAACCAGATATCCCAAGGTCTCCTTGGCCTTAACAGGTATAAATGAGTTTCCTTTGTGTCAATTCAGGCAATAATTAGATGTAGTGGCTTCATCAGTTTTCTTTTTTTGGGCTTTTTTCCCCTTTGTGTTCACCTGGGGATCTGGTCAGTAACACACCTCAACGCGCCACTCATGGATATTAAAATAGGATCCATGGACAGGAGGAGCCTCTACTACTGTTGCACTTCGTCAGATAAGTAGGTCAGAGTCGGTCCATGAGCCATTGCTATATTTCCTAGAATGCTTCAAATCTCACATACAACATATACATTTTTGGGAGTTTATTGCTCCTAATGACATTTTCAGGACTTCCTCTTGTTTTTTTGGAATATAGAAGAGCCCCCAGCAATAAGGTACCACTTTAGCGTGAACTCAATTCTAATCTAATGTTGGTTAAACGCAGGCATATAGAGCAATGATTTAAAGACATAATATGACATTTAAAACGTTTGGCTATTAGGAATTATAGATGAATGTTTGCTTAGACTGGAGCTCTTCTCCAGGTACATCAGTTCTAAAGTTTTGGAAAAAACAAGTGTAATGTATAAGTTACACTTACCTCTGTGACACCCTTTTTGAAACACGGTGTTTTAACTCTTCTGTGAATATATATTTATTTGACTTACTTCTAAACAGGGCTAAATATCCTAAAACATGCCTAAATAAGTATCTGCAATAAATAGCTTTGTTATGAGTGTAAAAGGCAAAACAGGTCCCAGTTAAGTTAGCAATGTGAATATTTTGGTGTGATTAGAAAGACATTTACCTGATGTGTCCATTTTTGTCAGATCTTCCAAAGCTAATTTTTGGTAACTGACTGTTTACTGGTACAATTTTCACTTTAGGTGGAGGTTCTGAAATAGGTGGAGGTTCTGAAATAGGTGGAGGTTCTGAAATAGGTGGAGGTTCTGAAATAGATAAATGCAGAACAAAAATTAAAAAAAAATAATAATAATTAAAGCATACACTTTTTCATACAAGAATAAAAAAAAGATTTTGGTAACTAGTATTGGTTGTTATTTAGATTTGCAAACAAAATATTCTAAAGAACAAGAAGGGAAGTAGTTGCTTCAATATAGCATGACATCAGTCTTTTGAGAGAGTGATCAGGGTATGCCAGTATGCTAGGCTCGGCATGAACATTAACTGAAATAAATAAGGTTGCCCAATAAGGTAGTGAAAACAGTCAAAGGGCACAGTTCAGTACCCCATCTATGTAAAGGGTAACTATAAACTTGTTATTGTCTCTGAAATATCAATGTGAAAATGAACATATTGCTGTAAATACTTTCCCAATATGTGTTTATGTTTTAAAACATTGTTTTTATGTATAGTAATTATATATGTACACGGGCCAGCCATACTTGCCCATTACATATGCAGGTTCTACTTTCTACTTCATGGTGCTACACAATGGTTGTGGTTTACTTCTTTCTCTTGTTTCAAGTATTAAGCCAAGGATACACAGGCTGAATATCGAGTGGTATTTGGCCTGTGTGTTTGGCAGCTATTCCAACAGAAATGAGTCAAATGTCCCGCTTCTGTCAAGGGGCATGACCAAAAAGGTCCGCCAATCAGCATCCAATCATTGCTCTCAGCCAATGACTGGGAGATCGCTGTACTAAAATTGGATATTTAGAACAGCAGCTCTTCCTGAGCTCTTTAGGTTTTTTTTTTTTGTTCAGCCCCCTGAGTTGAACGAAAAAAAAACTGATAGTGTGTACCAGGCTTTATTTAGTACTGAATCATTAACAACCATACACTCTCTATGTCAGGGATGTCAAACTGTGGCCCTCCTGCTGTTGCGGAACTACAAGCCCCGTGGGATATTGCAAGGCTGACAGTTACAAGCATCGAGTGACGTCATCACGGCTCTGGCCAGTAACAGAGCCAGAGTCCGCAGACCCGGCAGCAAGATTGGTAAGATGGGGGCGCCTGCAACTCTGATATCTCGGCGCTGGAAGGGCTTTCTTTTAAGGTACGTTTAACATAATGTTCTAGTATGCAATGCATACTAGCATATTATGGCTTTACCTTGCAGGGTCCAAAAATAACAAAAAGCGTCCAAAGGTTTACAACTGCTTTAACCTTCCTAGCGGTATTCCCGAGTGTGACTCGGGGTAAGATTTTAGTGCCAAAAGCGGTAACCCCGAGTCACACTCGGGGTAGCGCTAGGAAGATCGCTGGATGCTGGAGGAGGTTTTACTTACCTTTTCCCCGGGATCCAGCGAAGACTGCGGGCGGTGTGCGGCGGCGGAGCTTCCTCCCGATCGTCTGCGAGCCCCGGCTTCCGTCTCCGGCGACGTGACGTCCGCCGGGGGGTGGAACCGGCGGCAAATTCAAATGTAAAATGCACCAAACACACTGATACCGTTCAAAATAAAATAAAATCACATTACATTGCCCCCCAGTGCCCTTTCCTGCAGTTTTACTGTACTTTTTATGTAAATATATGTATATATATATATATATACATATATACATATATATATATATATATATATATATATATATATATATATATATATACAGTATATATATATATATATACGTATATATATATATATATACACATATACATTATATATATATATATATATATATATATATATATATATATATATATATATACGTGTGTATATATATATATATATATATATATATATATATATATATATATATACGTGTGTATATATATACAGTGGGTACGGAAAGTATTCAGACCCCCTTAAATTTTTCACTCTTTGTTATATTGCAGCCATTTGCTAAAATCATTTAAGTTCATTCTTCTTCCTCATGAATGTACACATAGCACCCCATACTGACAGAAAAACACAGAATTGTTGACATTGTTGCAGATTTATTAAAAAAGAAAAACTGAAATATCCCATGGTCCTAAGTATTCAGACCCTTTGCTCAGTATTTAGTAGAAGCCCCCTTTTGATCTAATACAGCCAGGAGTCTTTTTGGGAAAGATGCAACAAGTCTTTCACACCTGGATTTGGGGATCCTCTGCCATTCCTCCTTGCAGATCCTCTCCAGTTCTGTCAGGTTGGATGGTAAACGTTGGTGGACAGCCATTTTTAGGTCTCTCCAGAGATGCTCAATTGGGTTTAAGTCAGGGCTTTGGCTGGGCCATTCAAGAACAGTCACGGAGTTGTTGTGAAGCCACTCCTTCGTTATTTTAGCTGTGTGCTTAGGGTCATTGTCTTGTTAGAAGGTAAACCTTCGGCCCAGTCTGAGGTCCAGAGCACTCTGGAGAAGGTTTCTGTCCAGGATATCCCTGTACTTGGCCGCATTCATCTTTCCCTCGATTGCAGCCAGTCGTCCTGTCCCTGCAGCTGAAAAACACCCCCACAGCATGATGCTGCCACCACCATGCTTCACTGTTGGGACTGTATTGGACAGGTGATGAGCAGTGCCTGGTTTTCTCCACACATACCGCTTAGAATTAAGGCCAAAAAGTTCTAATTTGGTCTCATCAGACCAGAGAATCTTATTTCTCACCATCTTGGAGTCCTTCAGGTGTTTTTTAGCAAAACTCCATGCGGGCTTTCATGTGTCTTACACTGAGGAGAGGCTTCCGTCGGGCCACTCTGCCATAAAGCCCCGACTGGTGGAGGGCTGCAGTGATGGTTGACTTTCTACAACTTTCTCCCATCTCCTGACTGCATCTCTGGAGCTCAGCCACAGTGATCTTTGGGTTCTTCTTTACCTCTCTCACCAAGGCTCTTCTCCCCCGATAGCTCAGTTTGGCCGGACGGCCAGCTCTAGGAAGGGTTCTGGTCGTCCCAAACGTCTTCCATTTGAGGATTATGGAGGCCACTGTGCTCTTAGGAACCTTAAGTGCAGCAGAAATCTTTTTGTAACCTTGGCCAGATCTGTGCCTTGCCACAATTCTGTCTCTGAGCTCTTCAGGCAGTTCCTTTGACCTCAGTATTCTCATTTGCTCTGACATGCATTGTGATCTGGAAGGTCTTATATAGACAGGTGTGTGGCTTTCCTAATCAAGTCCAATCAGTATAATCAAACACAGCTGGACTCAAATGAAGGTGTAGAACCATCTCAAGGATGATCAGAAGAAATGGAAAGCACCTGAGTTAAATATATGAGTGTCACAGCAAAGGGTCTGAATACTTAGGACCATGTGATATTTCAGTTTTTCTTTTTTAATAAATCTGCAACAATTTCAACAATTCTGTGTTTTTCTGTCAGTATGGGGTGCTATGTGTACATTCATGAGGAAGAAGAATGAACTTAAATGATTTTAGCAAATGGCTGCAATATAACAAAGAGTGAAAAATTTAAGGGGGTCTGAATACTTTCCGTACCCACTGTATATATATATATATATATATATACATGTAATTCTTGTGAATGAGCAGCCCAAACCAACTGTATACATAATATATGTATACATACATATATATATATATATATATATATATATATATATATATATATATATATATATATATTATATATAATAAATGTATACAGTTGGTTTGGACTGCTCATTCACAAGAATTACATGCAAAATAATGGTACCGCTTTCAGCACCTAAAATCCAAAAGAATCATACCGCCAGGGAGGTTAAGTACTTGGATAAGGGGGATGGGTGAGTAGATCTCAAACCAGCAACCATGCATGTAATGGCAGAATAGCTAGTCTGCATGAGATTAGGCAAATACAAGCTGCATAATATACGCTGGATAGTCCTGCTTAAAGGTAAGGCACCAGTTGCAGAGTTCGTTAAGGCGGGCTTTCGCCCAAAAGTGAAAGCTCCGCTTAGCTGCTTCCTTCCCCCCTCCGGTGCCACATTTGGCACTGTTTTTGACAGGCACCCATCCCCACTTCTGTGAAACCCCGACGCGACGAAGTTCCTCAGAAGTTAGGCCCCCCTCCTCCTTCCTCCTCCCTCAGGCCAGTTAGAAAGCGCGCTTCGTGCATGCGCAGTAGGGAACCGGCTGTGAACCCGAAAGGCTTTACAGCCAGTTTCCCTTACCATGAATGGCAGTGGCAGCACCCTAGAGCCAAACTGAAAATTGGCTGAGGTGCCGACATTGCGGGATCCCTGGACAGGTGTGTCCTAATAAAAGTCAGCAGCTACAGTATTTGTTTCATGGGGGGGGGGGGGTGCAACTCCGCTTTAAGATGAAACATTGATGTGGTACTATTCCACTTCAGAAGCCATCAGTGTTTACCCAAGCACAGCTGCGTATAGCCATTCACATTGGGTGCATGTATTTGGCATGTGCGGCTCCGTACATGTTCCATTGTTACACTTACATCTGATTGCACTACTAAAATTATAAACCTATAATCATGATTTGTGATTTTCTCAATAAAATGCGTAAGTGAAATCAGTTACAACAGAAACGGAAAAATTAAATAATGTAAATGGCTGTGGAAAATATTACCAGTATTGCAAAGTAAAGTCAAGCAGTTTCCCACAGAACCCAATAACATTGTTTAATTCGCATTCCAGTACAGGCAAGAAGAATGCGGAAATCTGATTGACAGCTGGGAGTAATTACCACACTTTTCTTGCTCTGCTTTTTCATAAATCATCCAGATGGTTGGGAAATGTTTGGGAACCCATTTACACTTCTCAGTGGTGGTGCATTGCATTATTGCATGTGTGTTGATGTGCATTGTCAAGCTTAAATGAGCATTGCATTAAAGTGGTTGTAAACCCTCACATATACCCAGTAAAGTAGTCTTTTCTTGTCTACAGCCCTTCAAAAGTGTAGATTTATGATAAAATCCTTATGCATCTGTGAGGAGTACAGAGTAGGGGGTGGAGAACTGCAGTTACAGGTTTTATACACTGTGTGAGAGCTGATTGGAGAAAAAGGACACCCCTCCACATAGGCATAGGAACAAAGGAACATGCAGAGCTGTATTCTCTGTATTCTGAATAGACAAGCTGTGTGCTTATCTCCCTCCCGTCACAAATTTTAGCTCATGTTTCGGTAAAACTTGTCAGTGACTCATGCTGATAACCAAGGAAGGAAGCACCAGAGGGAAATAACACTTAGATCTTTGGGGAGAGATAAGTAAACACTACAGGTATATGTGCTCTGTTCAGATTTCATGACTGAGGTTTACAACCACTTTAAGGCAGCATATTTAAATGAATAGGCTTCCAATGCACCAGAACAGACAAACAGGTATGCAGCATTTTTTGCAACGCAGTGCATGGTAATGCATTACTTTGTGTTGCATATGGATAGGAGGTTCATTGGGTAGGTGCATTGGGGGGCCATTAAAAAATGAATGGCAGAGCAATGCGCTAAAGTACAAAGTGCACTCCACTGGAGAGGGGTAAATAGATCGTAAAGGTGTGCAAGATGGTATACAGTATATTCATGTCTATTTCAGACTATTACAAATCTTAAAATAGATAGCTACAGATATCCCATGCCAAACAAATAAAATACAAGTTATTATAATTGTAAGCGTGATTATTTGTATAGTTTTGTAATTTCCAAAGTGCTAAATAATATGTTAAATTGAGGAAATAATACATGGTTTCCTAATATACAGCGAACAGTGTCTATTTCTAAATGTGGGGGAACAATATTTGTCAAAATGTGAAATGTCTGGAAATTCTGCACTTTCTAGCCTTGTATAAAGGCACAGTGCCATCTAGTGTGTAATTGCTTTATTACAAAGATACTATCGTGCTCATTAGAAACACAGGAATTTTGAATATTACATTTGATTCCTTTAAAAACAGATAAAACAGAAAATTCTTCAGCAACAAACATAGGCTTTTTAAAACATTCATTTTTTTTAAGCTAATAAATGTTGTTTTGTGTCCTGGTAGTGGCGAGGAGGTCAGAGAAACACAGGGGTTGATTTACTAAAACTGGAGAGTACAAAATCTGGTGCAGCTGTGCATAGAAACCAATCAGCTTCCAGGTTTTTTTTTTTGTCAAGGCTTAATTGAATAAGCTGAAGCAAGAAGCTGATTGGCTACCATGCACAGCTTCACCAGATTTTGAACTCTCCAGTTTTAGTAAATCAACCCCACTACGTCAGGTTTTTTTAGCAGACTACAAAGGGAAATTTCCCCTTCACTCAGAGCGATCAGCATAGCAGTATTTACTCTGTTCTTATAAAGGCAAATCTTTTGCCTCCTTTCAACACGATCACTTTTAACCACTTCCCGACCACCCGCCGCCTTTTTACTGCGGCAGGATGCCTCTCCTGCGCAAACCGACGTAGGTCTACGTCGGTCGCGTGCGGGAAGCTAGGGGGCGAGCGCGTGCTGCACTTCCCGCCCCACTCGGAAGCAGGAAAGCCAATGCACGGGTCGGGCAGCTCCAATTGCTGCCTGACACCCTGCCTGACACCCGCAATCGCTCCCTGCTGAGAGAGAAGGACAATCGGCTGTTGTAAACACAGCTGCATATTTTTAGCACTGATCACTGTAGTAATGTCACTGGTACCCAGTTATCTGTCTGCCGCAATGTCACAGTCCCGCAAAAAATCGCAGATCGCCGCCATTACTAGTAAAAAAAAACAATAAAAATGACATAAATCTTTCCCGTAGTTAGTAGACGCGATAACTTTTGCGCAAACCAATCAAAATACGCTTATTTCGATTTTTTTTTACCAAAAATATGTAGCAGAATACAAATTGGTCTCAAATGTTAAAACATTTTGATTTTTTATTTTTTTTTTTTTGAGAATGTCATATAGCAGAATGTAAAAAATATTGTTTTTTTTTTTCCAAAATTGTTGCTCTTTTTTTTGTTTATAGCGCAAAAAATAAAAATCACACAGGTGATCAAATGCCACCAAAAGAAAGCTCTATTTGTGGGAAAAAAGAACGTCAATTTTATTTGGGCACAAGGACGCACGACCGCGCAATTGTCTGTTAAAGTAACGCAGTGCCGAATCGCAAAATAGGGCCTGGTCCAGGGGTAGGGAAAATATTTCTTGTACAAAAATCATACAAAAACGGTACACATTAAATGAAAATCGCTAGTTTTTTTCCCTTACAGGAAAAACTTTGGAGTTTGTAACTTCAAGAATTTTTGTAGGAAAATTTTGAATCGTCTGCAGAACGTTCTGTACACACTATACGAAAATCGTACGAAAATTCTTTGGACAAAAATGTTCACCCGATTTTCTTATAGTGTGTACGAACCTTTAGGCTGGCTATACATTACTGTATACACATTTCTTTTCCAATCTCCTTTAGAATTACCTTCAACTATGTTGTGCAAGGGCCTGCCTGATTGCATACAAATTTAAAGTGTTCAGGTTTGGCGTCATATTATGTGGTTTTGGTAAATCTAAAGGAAACTTGTACAAGAAAATTAAATAATGTATGGCCAGCCTAAGCTATATTCCCTGACCACTCGTATAGGGACCATTACAGTGCATTGGTTTTAATACAATTGGTTGATTTGTGAGATACACAAGATAAAATATCCAGTTTATAATCAGTCCAAACATTGAAAAAGTCTCACACATGTGGTATCGCCATACTCAGAAGGAGTAGCAGAATGTTTTTTGGGTTGTAATTCTAATTATGCCCATACTGTATTTGAGAAATACGTTATTTAATTGACAACTTTGAGTAGAAAAAAACATTTTCTGCCTTTTTTGAAAAACTTGTGCCTCCATAAATGTGATAGGTGGTCAGGAAATTAGATGCATAATTTACAGTGCATCTGGAAAGTATAACCACTTCTGGACCAGAAGGATTTGCCCCCTTAATGACCAGGCCATTTTTTGCTATTCGGCACGGCGTTACTTTAACCACTTAAGCCCTGGAGGATTTGGCTGCTCAAAGACCAGGGCCTATTTTGCAATTCGGCACTGCGTGACTTTAACAGACAATTGCGCGGTCGTGCGGCACTGTACCCAAATGAAATTGACGTCCTTTTTTTCCCACAAACAGAGCTTTCTCTTGGCAGTATTTGATCACCTGTGCGATTTTTGCGCTATAAACAAAAAAAAGAGCGACAATTTTGAAAAAATATCAATATTTTTTTATATGAAATTCCCCCCCAAAAAATGTAAAAATCAAATTTTTTTAACATTTTAGGCCAATTGGTTTTCTGCTACATATGTTTGGTAAAAAAAATTGCAATAACGTATTTTGATTGGTTTGCACAAAAGTTATTACTACTAAATACGGGAAAGATTTATGTCATTTTTATTGTTTTTTTTTTTTTACTAGTAATGGCGGCGATCTGCGATTTTTTTTGTGGGACTGCGACATTGCGGCGGACAGATCGGACCCTTGACTGACATTTTTTTACACTTTTGGGGGTACCAGTGACATTACTACAGTAATCAGTGCTATAAATATGCACTGTTACTGTAAAAATTACACTGGCAGGCAAGGGGTTAACTTTATTGGTGATCAGTGGGTTAAATGTATCTCTAGGGGCGTGTTTCTAACTGTGGGGGGGGGCGTGGCTTGTGATGTAACCACAGAGACATACGATCCTACCTATATAGCAGGATCGTATGATCTCTGCAGTTACACCAGGGAGAATGACAGGCGGCTTTGTTTACAGTAGCCGCCTGCCTTTCTCCCTCTCCAGCGGGAGATCGGGAGTGACCGGTGGACATCGGAGCCACCAGGTCACTCGCATGGGGATTTTAGTGAACGAGCGGGGACGGGAGCGTGCCTCTGGTGCGTATTTTGATTGGTTTGCGCAAAAGTTATCGCGTTTACTAACAAAGGGAAAGATTTTTGTCATCTTTGTTGTTTTTTTGTTTAACAAGTAATGGCGGCGATCTGCGATTTTTTTTGCGGGACTGCGACATTGCGGCGGACAGATCGGACCCTTGACTGACATTTTTGACACTTTTGGGGTTACCAGTGACATTACTGCAGTAATCAGTGCTATACATATGCACTGTTACTGTAAAAATGACACTGGCAGTGAAGGAGTTAACTGTATTGGAGAGGGAGGGGTTAAGTGTGTCCTAGGTGCGTGTTTCTAACTGTGATTGGCTGTGGCTACTAGTGTAAGAACAGAGATCAACGGTCCTAAATAGTAGAACCGTCTGATCTCTCCATTCTTACACAGGGAAGAATAGCAGGCGGCTTTGTTTACATTAGCCGTCTGCCTTTCTTCCGGTGTAACGGACGATCGCAAGTGCCCACCGGGCACACGTGCGGGGGGGGTCCGTGACCGCGCAGGAGCGGGAGCGCGCCTCCGGTGGTGCCCGCTCGCTCCCTAGAGCCTCACAGGCTAGAGACGTAGCCCTACGTCGCTTTGCCTGTGAGGGGCTGACTGCCGACGTAACTAGTCGTGCGGCGGTCGGCAAGCGGTTAATGGACAATTGTGCGGTCATGAGTTGCTGTTCCCAATTAAAATTGATGTCCTTTTTTCTCAGAAATAGTTCTTTCTTTTGCTAGTATTTGATCACCTGTGCGATTTTTATTTTTTGCGCTAGAAACAAACAAAGAGCGACAATTCTGAAAAAAAAACTATATTTTTCACATTCTGCTATATAATATCCCCTCCCCCCCCCCCCCCCCAAATTTAAAAATCAAACACTTTCATCCTTTTAGGCCAATTTGTATTCTGCTATCGCTATAAGCGTACTTTGATTAGTTTGAGCAAAAGTTATCGTGTCTACAAACCAGGGGAAAGATTTATGTCATTTTTATTGCTTTTTTTGTTTTTTTACTAGTAATGGGGGGCGATCTGCGATTTTTAGTGGGACTGCGACATTGCGGCGGACAGATCGGACCCCTAACTGACATTTTTGACACTTTTGGGCGGGACCAGTGACATTACTACAGTAATCAGTGCTATAAATATGCACTGTTACTGTAATAATGACACTGGCAGGGAAGGGGTTAACACAGTGGTGATCAAAGGGTTAAGTGTGAGCCTAGGGGAGTGTTTTTTAACTGTATGGGGGAGGGACTTGAGAAATTACTACAGAGACCTGTGATCCTATATAGAAGGATCACAGGGGCTCTGTGATCATTTCAGAGAGAACAACGGTCTGCTGTGTTTACAACAGCTGACCGGTGTTCTCTGACAGCGGGGAGCAATTGCAGGTACCCAGCGGCAATTGGGCCGCCGGCCCCGTGAACCAGCACTGGTGCCTAGTGGGGGAGGGAGCGCGCCGATGGTGGCGCTTGCTCATCCCCAGCAGCGCTCCCGCGAATCAACGTACCCATACTTTGATTCACTCAGCCGAGCCAGCCTGCCGCAGTATATATGCGCCGGGCGGTCGGCAAGCAGTTAATATACCAAAAAATAAAAAACCCAGTGGTGATTAAATACCAGCAAAAGAAAGCTTTATCTGTCTCAAAAAATGATTAAAATTTAATTTGAGTACAGTGTTGCATGACTGAATAATCGTCATTCAAAGTGTGACAGCACTGAAAACTGAAAAATGGCCTGGGCAGAAAGGGGGTGAAAGTGTCTGGTATTGGGTTACATTAATTCAGAAAAATTATTACGTATACAGTATGTCTTTTGTCTGGATTGTGTCCAGTGCCACACATTTCCAAAAGTACAACCTCTGTATTTTAAGTAAAACAGATTTTTTTCAGATTATTATCAGTGGTTAATGTTTAAATACTGCTTTTCTAGTGCTCAGCTAATGTATGTGTTCTTCCTTTTCAGGGCATATACTGACACACAAATTGGTATTCTGGCAGCTGTAAACGACATTAGCTATTTCTATCAGTTTTTCAGATCTCTCTTTGTGTAGCTGTTCTCAGAAAAGACAAAGAAAACGTATGAAATTTAGTCTGACCTGATCTATTTAAAGACTATTGCAAACCACTCAACGCACATTTTTAATTACACCTAATATGATTTGTACATTGCAGCTGTTTGGTGTGGACTGCTTTCACAGGATTATAACCCATTTACTATCTTTTATTTCTTCATAATTACCTTACACAGCCTAGTGCCTTATCTCTGGTTATCCCAAAACAGTACCGAAAAATTAGATCTTCATGATCTTTATATGATCATTATGCTGATTTCTAAAGGGATAATTACTGCTAATTACTGATTATGATACTTTCACTGTTACCCTTCAGCTTTTCACATAGAATATAAGAAATGGACAATAACAATTAACAAAAAGGCATCTCTAGTAGATGAGACAAATATATACAGGTGCATCTCATAAAGTTAGAATATCATCAAAAAGTGAATGTCTTTCAGTAATTCAATTTGAAACTCATATATTTTATGTAGCAGGATTCCCAGCAGTTTTGCTGGATGTGGGTCGGCCAGGGTTACCGCAAGCAACAACAGCACATTTAAGCATGTTCTCCAAGTTTGAGTACTGAGACAAGAAACAGTCCAGTATCTTTTTTAGGTTTATTGAGAACTTGGATGGGAGAAGGGACGAGTGGGATACTCCTCTGGCTCAACTATACACAATTTGAAGGGGACAACTGAAAAATGCCTTTTGACGCTGACTTGATGCTGGCTGGATGCCGGTCAACTTCGGTTGGCGCTGGTTAACGCTGACTTGCTGTCGGTTAACGCTGACTTGACTTCTGACACTCCTATGTGGCTCAAAGTCCTCTGTACTGTTCCCTTTAGCCCTCCTGGCTGAGGTAGCTACTTTTTGATCTGCTGCACTGCTGTAACACTTCAGGGCCCGCACTGGCGCCCCCTTTCTTACACTTATCTTCAAGGCTCAGACACTGGCACCCCCTTCTAAGCCTTCTCTACTGGTTAGCTGGCTCTGGATCCCTCAGACCTCCTGGAGTGGTCCCCTTTCCAGTACTCACGACACTGCTTTCCCGAAAACTCCTGCCCAGCAGCTCCACACGGTCCACAGTACCCTGAAAACCTTCTGCAGCTCGTCTCAACGTTCTGTCCTTCAGACCGACCACCAAGTACACCTTCACTGTACACTGACAGGAGGAGAGACAGCAGTCACCCTCCTCCTGGGACTCTGCTTCCCGCCAAAGACACCCTGTCATGTGCTCCCCCCAGACTTATACCCCTTCCCAGAATGCATTGCGGCAGATTCTACCCTCTGGGATAGATACAAGCCCTGGTGTGCTATTGGCCAGGTCTCTTCCACTGTCTAATGAGAGCCCCCATTGGACACAGTGGGGAGACTCCCCAAGCTTAACAGGCACACCTGGAAACACATGACAGCCTAGCTGAACAATTAGACCCCTCTGATAAGCAGACAGGGCCACCTTTATTTGCCTAGCACCTACCCAACAGGGTGCTACATCTATATAGATGAGTTACACACAGATTGATATATTTCAAGCATATATTTATTTTAACTTTGATGATTATAACTTACAGCTAGTGAAAACCCAAAATTCAGTATCTCAGAAAAGTAGAATATTACATAAGACCAATAAAAAACAGGATTTTTAATACAGAAATGTTGGCTTACTGAAAAGTATGTCCATGTACAGTATAGTATGCACCCAATACTTGGTCGGGGCTCCTTTAGCATGAATTACTGCATCAATGTGGCGTGGCATGGAGGCAATCATCCTGTGGTACTGCTGGTTTGTAATGGAAGCCCAGGTTGCTTTGATAGCGGCTTTCAGTTCATCTGTATTGTTGGGTCTGGTAGCTCTCATCTTCCTTTTCACAATACCCCACAGATTCTCTATGGGATTTAGGTCAGGCGAGTTTGCTGGCCATTCAAGCGCAGCGATACCATGATTATTAAATTAGGTATTGGTACCTTAGTCAGTGTGGGCAGGTGATAAGTCCTCCTGGAAAATGAAATCAGCATCTCCATAAAACTGGTCAGCAGAGGGAAGCATGAAGTGCTCTAGAATTTCCTGGTAGAGGGCTGCGCTGACTTTGGACTTGATAAAACACAGTGGACCAACACCAGCAGATGACATGGCTTTCCAAATCATCAGGGACTATGAAAAATGTTGCATTTCATTTGGAAATCAAGGTCAAGGTGGAGGAAGAGCGGAGAGGCACAGATTTCAAGTTGCATGCGTTCCAGTGTGAAGTTTCCACAGTCAGTGATGATATTATTAAAAATCATTTTATCCTTTTTTTTATTGGTCTTATGTATTATTCTAATTTTCTGAGATCCTGAATTTTAGGTTTTTACTAGCTGTAAACCATAATCATCAAAACTAAGAAAGAAATGCTTAAAATATATCACTCTGGGTGTAACGCATCTATATAAAATATATGAGTTTCACTTTTTGCATTGAATTACTGAAAAAAAAAATATTTTTTGGATGATATTCTTATTTTATGCACCTGTATTTAGCCAGCCACAGGGTTGCAAATAGAATGACCCACAGTGTCTCTTTTCACAAAAAATTAAATAAGAAATGGACAATAACAACAAGGAACAAAAAGGTGTCTCTTGTGAATGAGACATAAATATATATTTAGCTAGGCTGCAAATCAAATGACCCACAGTTCCCTTTTTTAGGCCTATAATACAGAAAACAGATTATTCCATGTATTGGCACATATTAACAGTGCTAGACTGATAGGCCCCTTTCACACATATGGTCCGTTCAGTTCATCAGTTCAGTCACGTCAAAATGTATCAGTTTTTTATCCGTTTTTCTTCCGTTTTTCATCCGTTTTTTTTCATCCGTTTACATCGGTTTTTCGTCCGATCCGTTTTTTTGACGGATGAAAAATGGGGCATTCATCCGTTCCAAAAAACAGACATTGACAGAAGCGGATGAAAATGGATGTTAACGCATGATCATCCGTTTTCATCCGTTTTTACAAAGAGATGCATTGACGTCCGTTTTTCATCCGTCAGCGGATAGATGAAAAACGGACCGTATGTGTGACAGGGGCCTTACAGTTGGCTCACTCTCCTGGTCAGGACCACCTTGCTATTTGAGACAACAGTTGGCAATCTGTGTCAGCATGGTCCCTTGTAATCTCCACTAGGGGCACATGTGACAAGGTAGGAGAGTAATTTGGAGGCATTTGTCACCCTTTTCTGTTTCATTAATTTTTTGGGGTTTTACAAAAACAAGAATAAACAAAACTGAGCTTTTCAGTACGACAAATGACAGTCATAGCGAAATAAGTCATTATTGTTAACAATACATTAGGGGTACACACAGGGCCCCAAGGTTTACGCCGCTAAGCAATAACGTTTTGCATTTCAGAAGATATGCCACCACCCATACAAGGGTACAACGTAGAATGGAAGTACAAACATCAATACAAATATCAATAAGCGTTGTCATGTTCCTATTCAGTAAGTTGAGTCTCAGCAGCATACACTTATCACCAAATTTTATAGACTATCAAAGTATTACTGAGATCAAAACAACATAAAAAAAGGAAAAATGTAGAAGGATGGGTGGCTGACCATATAGATAATGCGAAAGTATACTAACAGCCCCCTAGGACTGTCATCTAAGAACATTCCCATAATAGTAGAATGTCTCTACTAAAGAGAGGCAAAAGTATCAAATCAAAGGAAAAAAAGAAATACCAATGCAGAAATTGAAAAAGAAAATGAAGAAAAGATAGGAAAGAAAAAGATTAGGAGAAGATGCATTCATCACCCTTTTAACATGAAGTGTCTGAACAAAAGGCTTTCATGGCATGGTAACCATGTGTAGTGCTACTCCCAAGGGAGCTGCTGAGTGTGGGTCCCCCTGTGTTACCGCTAGCAACAGTACCTTTAAGCATGTTTTCAAATGTGAGCACTTCAGACAAGAACCAGTCCAGTTTCTTTGGTTTTTAGGATTTATTTGAGAACTTTGATAAGAGAATGGAGAAGTGGGATACTCCAACAACTGAACTATACACAATTAGGCAGGGAAACTGAAAAATGCTGGTTAGCGCTTGATTGACGCTGGTTAACGCTTCACTGACGCTGGTTAACACTGACTGATGCTGGCCTCGGCTAGGCCAGTTACTAAAACTTCACCTCTGACTGTGGAAAAGTCCTTTAAGATCCCTAAGGTACTCTTTCCTGAGGTAGCTGACTTGTACTGCAGACTGTACTGCTGAACGCTTCAGGGCCCTTCCTGGCGCCCCCTTTTACTCCCCAAACTTCAGGGCTTTACTACTTGGCACCCCCCTTCCTGTGCACTCCTGGTTATCTGGCTCCTGTATCCCCTTTGACCTCTCTGGAGTTGTCCCCTGTCCTAGGCAGACCCCTGGGCAGATCTTGAGTACTCACGATACTGTTTTTCCTAAAGATCTCTGCCCAGCAGCTCCACTCGGTCAGCAACTCTGGATCCATTGCAGCTCAGTTCAACCTCCGGTCCCTAGGCCGACTGCCTGGACCACCTTCTCACATTTACAGGAGGAGAGACAGCCGTCACCTCCTCCTGGGACTGATGCTCCCACCAAAAGACACTGTCACATGCTCCCCACAGATTTATTTCCAATCCCATGGTGCATTGCAGCAAACCCCGCCCACTGGGACAGTCATAAACCCTGGTGTGCTATTGGCTAGGTTTCCTCCACAGTCCAACATGATCCCTCATTGGATACAGTGGGGAGACTCCCCAGACTCAACAGGCCACACCTTGAGGCATGTGACAGCACAGCTAACAGATCCAGCCCCCCTGATAAGCAGACAGGGACATTATATGCTATTCCCTAGCACCTACCTAGTAGGGTGCTACACATGTATTATTTTAATAAGGCTGCATATTGAAAAAGATTGAAAATGGCATTTGAAATTACCACTGTCATTAACAGGAAGTGCTACCCCCACAAAAGCCGCTTGAATAATTGTGCCCGGGTCTCCCACTGATGAATCCACAGCCAGTTACAGGGTACTTTCACACAGCCAGGTGCACACACTCTTCCTCTCGTTGTCTCCAATAACCAGTTTAGGGGATTTGTTTTTTGTATTTTATTTGGGGAACTTGGATAGGAGAAGGGATTTAGCAGGATACTCGAAATTAACTATTCAAAAGCGAGGACAACGTCTTCAATAGAACTATGTAGCAGACTGTCAGTAGAACTGTGTAGCAGGCTGTGCAGAATAAAGCAAGTCCCTTTGTAGCAGAAGGAATTTAGTGGACCTTCTATTTCAAGACAATAGCCAGTGCCCCCTTTAGCTTACACCCAGTATGCTGACTTTTAGTACAAAGAGGGGGATTTTAGCAACAACAGTCTCTAGAATCCCTTTAGAGGGTCTGTACTCGTAAGGCCCTGGCCACAGGTCACCTTCCTTCAAGATACCAGATAGAATCCAAGGACATCCTCCCTCAGTCAGCTTGCAAGAGAACCATGGGTTTTAGCTTCAGTGTTTCAGGCTCTCAGGTCTCCCACCTGAGGCTGCATGGCAGCCTGTGCTGGGGAGAGGCCACAGTCTTCTCCCCTCCTGGACCTCTTTCTGTAGAGGAAGACTCGCCCAGTCCATGTGCTCTTCAGATATAGATACAGTCACCCAGCATACTTTGGGGCACATCCCCTTGTATTGGCCAGGGTTGTATAGACATCCATGCTCTTATCTCTCAGGTTTATATCCACTATCCAGTAAACTCTATTGCTACTGGATCGGTGTGAAGCATCAAGACAGCATGAGCAGCACCAGAGCACACTGAGCAGCCTCTGCTAAACAATCACAGCTCTCTGTTAAGCAGACAGCATATACATTTGCCTAGCTGTCTCCCTGTTAGGCAGATAAACCAAAAACGATATACACTTACTCTAGCACCTAACTCCACACATGTTAGGGATTAACTAAGATTTAAATGGTTGAGTTTGGATATAATTTAAGGTAGAATTCCAGCTCAGGTTATATTGTCATATTTCAGGCTTTACTGGCTTTCTGAGTTCCATTTGACCGCCCCAATCCTGACAGAGAAAGCAAAAAAAAAGCTAACACTTCCCCGCGTGACTTAGAAAAGTGTTCTTATTGCTGCCTGTGGCCCACTGAGAAGATTTTAACATTTTCTCAGGGCCAGTGACCATTGTCATTCGCGCAGGATATATAAAAACGTATCCACAGTAGGGACACAGGCAGAAATATACTTTAAACCAGATGTTCTAACACTTTCAACCTCTATCCAAAAGAGAAAAAGGAACATTTTGGCCAGAGTTCCTCTTTAGGGTCATCCCCTTTCCCCGCAGAAAAAAAATAATTGTCCATTCTTTGCTCATAGGTGAAAGTCTAGAATAAGTTGGCATCCGTTCAAGTGCTATCTGAAGAGCAAGAATATGAAGTAAATCCAATAATACCAAAAAAAAACAATACTACAACTTTAGCAGCATATAAAAGTTTAAAATAAATCCACTGGATCCTAATATCCAATTGAAAAATAATATTAGACATTCTGTTGGCTATACTTGGCTATACCCAATCAAATAACCACAGAAAAACGTCACTGATTTTGACTACCAAAGTTGATGCTAGATGCTGAAGAGCCAACTACATCATGATCATCCGTAAAGTGCATTGAAAACTGATTCTGAGATTTTACTTTGTCAGCTCACTTATTACAACCTAATAGTGGTGCATATTTGAGTTCCCTCCCATGTAAAACATACACTATATTACAAAAAGTATTGGGACATCTGCCTTTACACGCACATGAACTTTTAATGGGATCCCAGTCTTAGTCCATAGGGTTCAATATTGAGTTGGCCTACCCTTTGAAGCTATAACAACTTCAACTCTTCTGGGAAGGCTGTCCACAAGGTTTAGGAGTGTGTCTATAGGAATGTTTGATCATTCTTCTATAAGCGCATTTGTGATGTCAGGCACTGATGTGAACGAGAAGGTCCGGCTCGCAGTCTCCACTCTAATTCATCCAAAAGGTGTTCTTTCCGGTTGAAGTCAGGACTGTGTAAGCCAGTCAAATTCCTCTACCCCAAACGCGCACATCCATATCATTATATTGGAACAGGAAGGAGCCATCCCCAAACTCTTCCTACACAACAGGGAGGGTGTCCAAAAATTAAAATTGTCCAAAATGTCTTGGTAAGCTGACGCCTTAAGAGTTCACTTCACTGAACCCCTGAAAAACAACCCCACACCATAACCCCCCCCCCCCCCAGCAAATGATTTAGACCAGTGCACAAAGCAAGGTCCATAAAGACATGGGTGAGCGAATTTGGGGTGGAGGAACTTGACTCACCTGCACAGAGTCCTGACCTCAACCCCGTAGAACACCTTTGGGATGAAATAGAGTGGAAACTGTGAGCCAGGCCTTCTCATCCAACATTAGTGCCTGACATCACAAATGTGTTTCTGGAAGAATGGTCAAACATTCCCATAGACACACTCCTACACTTTGTAGACAGCCTCCCCAGAAGAGTTGAAGCTGTTATAGCTGCAAAGGGTGGGCCAACTCAATACTGAACCCTATAGACTAGGACTGGGGTACCAATAAAGTTAATGTGCGTGAAAAGGGGGGCGTCCCAATACTCTTGGTAATATAGTGTACATTTTTACCTAGGTTTATGGTTAATTGATTTCTATTTAAAGTTAGCTAAATTCTATGTCTTTAAGGGATTCGATCCTGTAGCCCACTAGAGTCTAGACATAACCTTGTTCTGGTGAATATTGTCAATGAGTGCATTTCCTTCACTGTTGACAGCACAGGAAGTCAAGGTAAATCTCCCCAAAGAAACAAAAGCAGCATAAATAACAGCTCATTGGGACTGAAACCATTCAATACACTACAAAAATAAATGAAAAGGTTTGGCTTTAGACAAACATTACCTATATATTTATTCTAGTACTTTCAATTCTACTTTAGCAAATTCTACTATCTAACTTATACTAGATGGATTACCAGACAAAAAAAAAACACAATGTAGTATATCTGATCATAATTTATAATGTAAACAGATTGATAGCATTGGTTAAGTATTATTCAAAATATGTTTTTTACCACTAAACAAAACGTTCAATTTGTATTTGCTACAGTGACCTTGCAGAACTGTTCTGCTTACAATTCAGAATTGGTTGGAGGTGGACAGAAATAAATCTAAATAACCCTCACTGCCTGTCTACCCAAATGTTGACCTTGGGCTTTGATTCTGTGTCAGCTTTAGAAAACAAGAACCTATTGATATATACAATGGAAAACAAGAATATTTTTAGCACATCAAAGAGTATGAAAGAGTTGTTTGTTATACCCTCATGTACATGTGACTTTCAACCAATAATTTAGAATAATTTGTAGTAAATAGCTCCATTCTTCTCTTAAACTTTGATTTAACCATTGCTCAAGTGACTACCACAGCCACTTACATATAGCTGCTCTTAGATCACTTTATAGGTCACTTGGCCAAAAACTTCAGATTATATTGTTTTCTCCTTATAAGATAAACTGATACAACAAATTACTTCGTAAATACTGTTAAAGATCTTTTTAGAACTAGAAAAACGTAAGCTTTTATGATAGAAGGCATTTGAATGAAAATGATTCCCAAACTCTTCTCCAAGATGGCACCTGTCATTAACAACCTAATCAGAGTGTGTACAGTTACATACATACATATATTTGTGCTCTGATTTGTACTCACATGTGCTTAAAACTGTTAGATCATGCATGTACATTGTATATAGGTTACCTGGTGTTCATTTCTAAATGGTACATACACATTCAAAACCACCAAAGCAAAGAAATGCAGAGAATATTAGCACGTAAAAATGTGGGTTCATTGAAGTCAGCAGTCAATGGGGTCTTTTGTTAAGAGTAGAGCTCTTGGGAGGAACACTGATATTATAGACTTGGTACTGGCTTGCAAAATGTATTAAAGTGTTATATAAATCAGGAAAGTTATGTTTTCTCCTTCACACCTAAAAATGGAAAATACAGTATATATTTTTCTAGTCCTTTCTACAATTAAACACAAATTTGGAACGGTACCTGATATTGTGGAAAGGATGTTGATTTGTGCAGGATATTGAGTGTAAGAAACTGACATTAGTTCCACTGTGTAATTTGTCTCCTTTTGTAGATCTAAGCATAACACTGGATGTGGCTCATCTATGCTGACATTAAAAACGAGGATGTGCTTGAAGTCCTTCTGATGATATCTATGCCCATTGGCAGAAATCTACAAAATAGTAGAAAACATTAAAAAAATTTAAAACACTCTGGTTTATAGGGGTTAAAGTCTTCAGCTGTATGTAGTAGTACATCTAGTCTAGAAAAAAACATTTTTTTTTCCTGTCTGTGTTGCTGTTGGAGAGTTCATTTTACTTTCTGTCTGATAAAATGTTATCAACAGAGCAGGAAGTGAGGAGAAATCTCTAACTGTGCCCTGGATAGCAGTACGTGATAGAGGTTCTAACCTTTTCCCACTCTATCCAAAACTGAAAAAAAATGTTCCTCCAATTCAAAGGCCAAAAGTAAATGTAATTAAAATAAACACAGATGACATTATAGTTATAATGGTGTAATATGATTATAAAAACGGAGACACTCTTAGTAGCTGCTGGTGGGAATACATGGACCTTGTGGTCTATGGATTCATTATCTCCAGGATTTAGATGTAGCTCTTAAAATGTTTCCATTCCATAGAGGCTGTTTGGCAGGCGATTTATCAACATACAAAAATTATATTACACTTGACAACAGAATTTATTATAAAAGATGTCTGAAGATCAACAAAAGTAATACTCCAGTATCAGAAGCAATGGCAACAAAAGAAGGCAGCTTATGTTTATTACAAAGAATATACCAAACAATCACAAATAGAAAAAAGGAGCACTCAAGAGCGTGCCCCCATCCTAATAATTAAAGAGGAAGTAAACCCTCCTCTGCAAGTTGTACCTAAAGGTAAGCCTATGATAAGGCTTGCCTGTAGGTACTGTAAATATCTCCTAAACATGTACCGTTTAGGAGATATTTACCTTACATGCAGCCAGTGATGTCACTGGCGCATGCGCTCTGAAGGAACGGCCGCTGGTGCCGTTCCTTCAGAGCACATGCCGTGACCGTCGGCTCCCGCGCGCGTGCGCGGGAGTGACGTCAAAGCGGCTCCGGCCAATCAGATGGCCGGATGCCGCGATCCCGGAAGACGGGCGACTGAACATGTCGCCTGTCATACAGGTAAGCGAGCGGCACGGCGGGGGCTCGTTCTGAGGTAAGTATTTCATAATGAGCTAGTATGCGATGCATACTAGCTCATTATGTGTTTCTCTTTCAGGGTGTAAAAATAAAATAAAAATCGGGTTTACAACCTCTTTAACAGCACAAAACCACAGGCTCTCCCAAAGTGTGAACCCAGGCTGAAGGAAGTGATGTAAAGTTGCAACAAAGCACAGACTGATTAACTTTTTTTCAACTGGAGTAAAGTGGGAATTGTCTTTGCAGGAACCTATAATATTAATGGCCTGGAGCTCACATCTTTCTGGGCTATTCTGGGTGTATTATCTCAACTGTTCTAAAAATGTTTTGATGCCATAAAAATGTATAAGTATAAAAATGTATATGAAATCCAGATAAATTCCCTAGTAAGGCTGGGGAGAAAATGGTTTGATTATGCTGGATGTTTCCAGCTAGGAAATGACCTGGGGGCTATCCGACATGTTACAGCTTCTAATGCACACTTTTGAAAAACTCACAGTGTGCCCTGAAATCAGACTAAGCAATTTCACTGTAGGGGAGGAGCCTGTGCAAGAATGAAGTTTGGGTTGGAGTTCAGCTTTAAGGTTGGCTATGAAACCTGGAAATAATGGGGTTGATTTACTAAAGGGAAATAGACTGTCCACTCTGCAAGTGCAGTTGCATTCTACAACGGCATTTGCTCCAGAGCTTATTAAATGAGGTGAAGCAATGAATACACAATAACATGCAAGGAAAATTTAAAACTGCACTTTGCTTGCACGTGATTGGATGATGGAGGTTAGCAGAGCTTTTCCTCAATTACTAAGCAAATGCCCTGGCAAAGTGCACAGTCTATTTGTCTTTAGTTAATCAACCACAGTGTGTCACATGACAACGTGTAGCATTTGTACCAAAATAAATTTGCAAAAGCTTACCACATACAGCTCTGCTGACTTAGATTCTCTTCTCCATACCAAACAAGAGTCATTAAGTAATGTCAAATTTTGAATAGGACTTCCTAAAAACATATACAGATAGTTAAGAAATATCTAAATATGTATAACTTGAATTTTACAGAAAGATGCTCATTTATACTTCTGTTTGTAAGACAAAAGAAACATAAATTTAAGTCAAATAAAGCAGTATAAAACAACATAAAGCGGGCCATGCTGCATCTATTACAAACATATTACATATGCAACAATAATCTTTACATTGTGGTTTGGAAAATGCCTTTTGAACCATCCTTCTCTTCCTACATTTTAGATGCTCAGTGTTCAAGCAGCTGCGAAGGGCTCTCTGCCTAAAGTGACTGTACCCAGGCTGCTTACAATGTCCAATACTTGATATTGATGACTCATATGTAGGGTTGAGCGGACACCTAGATGTCCGTGTTCGACGGGTTCGGCCGAACTTTAAAAAAAAGTCCGGGTCCGTGTCCCGGACTTTTACCGAACTTTTCCCGGACACCGAACCCCATTGAAGTCAATGGGGACCCGAACTTTAAGGCACTAAAATGGCTCTAAAACACCAAAGGAAAGGGCTAGAGTGCTGCAAATGGCAGCAAAACGTAATTAAGAGCATGGCAAGTGCTCTGCAAACAAATGTGGATAGGGAAATAACTTAAAACAACAAAAAAAAACAGAAAAATAAAACAATGTTCTTCTTCATCTCTGAAGGACGAGGCCCATATGGAGTAGGAGGGAGGTTGAGGTGGTGGTGGATGTGGCGGTGACATAGGCGTGCGCACAGGGTGTGCTGGGTGTGCCTGGGCACACCCTAATCACCTAGGGCACATAGCATTGCCAGTGAGGAGATGGGAAAGATCTCCCTGGGACCTGCTCTGCTCTATTTCTCCTTGCCTACAGGTACATGGCCCCGATACATTACTCTCCCTGCTGGCAAACACATGCATGTGTATTTCAACTTTGGGGTGCACACCTTAATGCAATAGGCTGCGCACACCTATGGGCGGTGTAGGTGGAAGCGGCGGTGGAGGAGGACCAGGGCCGGATTAACAGCATCATGGGCTTGGTGCTGAGGATTTTGAAGGGCCTTAAGGGCCGTGCCTTGCCATGCACCCAGAGGAGGAAGGGTGCAGCCATGCATGCCTAATTCAACATGGGATGCTGTCTCTGAAGCCCATAAACACATCCATGCATCGCCAACTGTCCCTCCTTGTCCGGCCTTCACGCTGTGTGGGGAGGTTCTGAGGGTGCTGCCTGGGGAAGCGAGCATAGAAGCCAGACTTCTGTGTTTACAAGTGACAGAAGAGCGGTAACAGTGAATATGGCCAACCCGGGGCCTATATAAAAGGTAGGGGCCTGGAGCTGCAGCTCCAATAGCCCCTACATTAATCTGGCCCTGAGGAGGAGGACGAGGTAGCCAACACTGCTTCTTTTCAAAAATTTTAAATGAGGGTACACCCCAAAAGAGTGAGAAAGAGCAAAAATGGAACAATGGGTGGGTAAGGTCGGTATCCATTGCTATTCTGCATAAGGTACGGAAAAGTCCCGTGGGATCCATGCCTGGTTCATTTTAATGAACGTGAGCTTGTCCACATTGTCTCTGGACAGGCGGCTGCGCTTGTCTGTTATAACGCCCCCAGCCGTGCTAAATACCCGTTCAGATAATACACTGGCTGCAGGGCACGCCAGCACCTCCAAGGCGTAAAGGGCAAGCTCAGGCCATGTGCCCAATTTGGAGACCCAGAAGTTGAAGGGGGCAGACCCGTCATTCACTACATGTAGGCGTGTGCACACATACTGCTCCACCATGTTGGTAAAATGCTGCCTCCTGCTAAGACGTTCCATCTGAGCTGCTGGTGCTGCTGTTTGTTGTGGCGTGCTGACAAAGCTTTTCCACATTTCGGCCATGCTAACCCTGCCTTCTGAGGTGCTGGCGGTGCCCTGGTTGCGTTGGCGACCTCCTCCTCCTCCTCCTCTGCCTTGTGCTTCCACTGTGGCCCCGCTGTCAGATGGGAATGCCAGCAGCATGGCGTCTACCAGCGTGCGCTTGTACTCGCGCATCTTGCGATCGCGCTCCAGTGAGTGAATTAAGGACGGTACGTTGTCCTTGTAACGGGGATCCAGCAGCGTGGCCACCCAGTAATCAGCACAAGTTAGAATGTGGGCAACTCGGCGGTCGTTGTGGAGACACTGCAGCATGTAATCGCTCATGTGTGCCAGGCTGCCCAGAGGCGACGAAAGGCTGTCCTCTGTGGGAGGTGTATCGTCCGTGTCCTCTGTATCCCCCCAGCCACGCACCAGTGATGGCCATGAGCTGGCCTGGGTGCCACCCTGCTGTGAACATGGTTCCATCTCCTCCTCCAGCTCCTCCTCCTCCTCATCCTCCTCATCCTCCAGAACTGTGCCCCTGCTGGACAATTGTGTCCCTGGCGTTTGTGTGTGCAGGAACCCACCCTCGGAGCCCCTTGCGAATGACTGCCCTGAAAGCCTTTGAAATGTTACCTCTTCATCCTCCTCCTCCTCCTCCTCATCCTGTGCCACATCCTCTTCCATCATCGCCCAAATTGTTTTTTCAAGGAGGCATAGAAGTGGGATAGTTCAGCTGAGAATGGCGTCATTGCCACTGGCCATGTTGGTGGAGTACCCAAAACAGCGCAACAAGGCACAATATATGCAAATGTCAAATATGCAAACTATGCCGCAATTTAATGTTTTTTACACCAAAAGGGTGTGTATTGAATAGCGGAATAGGATAAAAAACTGTGTATCTCACACGTACAAACACAGACTAGGCCCGATTAAATTTTTTCCTACCCTAAAGGGAGGATGAGGAAGAGGAGTATGGAACATGCAGCACCCTCAAATCTTCAGAAGTATGAGATGAACCCCAAAAACTTGGAAAGGTGGATCTCTCTCACACGTACCAACACAGACTATCCCCCAATTTAACTGATCCCCAAAGGTTTTTGATTAAATAGCGGAATAGAAAATATGATCCAAAAAAAGTGTATGTATATCACACGTACACAACCACACTAGGCCCCAATTACTATTGTTTGTACCCCTAAAAGGCTAGATGAGGAGTAGGGGGGGTATGGAACAGGCAGCACCCTCAAACCTTCAGAAGTATGAGATGAACCCCAACAACTTGGGAAGGTGGATCTCTCTCACACGTACCAACACAGACTATCCCCCAATTTAACTGATCCCCAAAGGTTTTTGATTAAATAGCGGAATAGAAAATATGATCCCAAAAAAGTGTATGTATATCACACGTACACAACCACACTAGGCCCCAATTACTATTGTTTGTACCCCTAAAAGGCTAGGAGTAGGGGGAGTATGGAACAGGCAGCACCCTCAAACCTTCAGAAGTATGAGATGAACCCCAACAACTTGGAAAGGTGGATCTCTCTCACACGTACCAACACAGACTATCCCCCAATTTAACTGATCCCCAAAGGTTTTTGATTAAATAGCGGAATAGAAAATATGATCCCAAAAAAGTGTATGTATATCACACGTACACAACCACACTAGGCCCCAATTACTATTGTTTGTACCCCTAAAAGGCTAGGAGTAGGGGGAGTATGGAACAGGCAGCACCCTCAAACCTTCAGAAGTATGAGATGAACCCCAACAACTTGGAAAGGTGGATCTCTCTCACACGTACCAACACAGACTATCCCCCAATTTAACTGATCCCCAAAGGTTTTTGATTAAATAGCGGAATAGAAAATATGATCCCAAAAAAGTGTATGTATATCACACGTACACAACCACACTAGGCCCCAATTACTATTGTTTGTACCCCTAAAAGGCTAGGAGTAGGGGGAGTATGGAACAGGCAGCACCCTCAAACCTTCAGAAGTATGAGATGAACCCCAACAACTTGGAAAGGTGGATCTCTCTCACACGTACCAACACAGACTATCCCCCAATTTAACTGATCCCCAGAGGTTTTTGATTAAATAGCGGAATAGAAAATATGATCCCAAAAAAGTGTATGTATATCACACGTACACAACCACACTAGGCCCCAATTACTATTGTTTGTACCCCTAAAAGGCTAGGAGTAGGGGGAGTATGGAACAGGCAGCACCCTCAAACCTTCAGAAGTATGAGATGAACCCCAACAACTTGGAAAGGTGGATCTCTCTCACACGTACCAACACAGACTATCCCCCAATTTAACTGATCCCCAAAGGTTTTTGATTAAATAGCGGAATAGAAAATATGATCCCAAAAAAGTGTATGTATATCACACGTACACAACCACACTAGGCCCCAATTACTATTGTTTGTACCCCTAAAAGGCTAGGAGTAGGGGGAGTATGGAACAGGCAGCACCCTCAAACCTTCAGAAGTATGAGATGAACCCCAACAACTTGGAAAGGTGGATCTCTCTCACACGTACCAACACAGACTATCCCCCAATTTAACTGATCCCCAAAGGTTTTTGATTAAATAGCGGAATAGAAAATATGATCCCAAAAAAGTGTATGTATATCACACGTACACAACCACACTAGGCCCCAATTACTATTGTTTGTACCCCTAAAAGGCTAGGAGTAGGGGGAGTATGGAACAGGCAGCACCCTCAAACCTTCAGAAGTATGAGATGAACCCCAACAACTTGGAAAGGTGGATCTCTCTCACACGTACCAACACAGACTATCCCCCAATTTAACTGATCCCCAAAGGTTTTTGATTAAATAGCGGAATAGAAAATATGATCCCAAAAAAGTGTATGTATATCACACGTACACAACCACACTAGGCCCCAATTACTATTGTTTGTACCCCTAAAAGGCTAGGAGTAGGGGGAGTATGGAACAGGCAGCACCCTCAAACCTTCAGAAGTATGAGATGAACCCCAACAACTTGGAAAGGTGGATCTCTCTCACACGTACCAACACAGACTATCCCCCAATTTAACTGATCCCCAAAGGTTTTTGATTAAATAGCGGAATAGAAAATATGATCCCAAAAAAGTGTATGTATATCACACGTACACAACCACACTAGGCCCCAATTACTATTGTTTGTACCCCTAAAAGGCTAGGAGTAGGGGGAGTATGGAACAGGCAGCACCCTCAAACCTTCAGAAGTATGAGATGAACCCCAACAACTTGGAAAGGTGGATCTCTCTCACACGTACCAACACAGACTATCCCCCAATTTAACTGATCCCCAAAGGTTTTTGATTAAATAGCGGAATAGAAAATATGATCCCAAAAAAGTGTATGTATATCACACGTACACAACCACACTAGGCCCCAATTACTATTGTTTGTACCCCTAAAAGGCTAGGAGTAGGGGGAGTATGGAACAGGCAGCACCCTCAAACCTTCAGAAGTATGAGATGAACCCCAACAACTTGGAAAGGTGGATCTCTCTCACACGTACCAACACAGACTATCCCCCAATTTAACTGATCCCCAAAGGTTTTTGATTAAATAGCGGAATAGAAAATATGATCCCAAAAAAGTGTATGTATATCACACGTACACAACCACACTAGGCCCCAATTACTATTGTTTGTACCCCTAAAAGGCTAGGAGTAGGGGGAGTATGGAACAGGCAGCACCCTCAAACCTTCAGAAGTATGAGATGAACCCCAACAACTTGGAAAGGTGGATCTCTCTCACACGTACCAACACAGACTATCCCCCAATTTAACTGATCCCCAAAGGTTTTTGATTAAATAGCGGAATAGAAAATATGATCCCAAAAAAGTGTATGTATATCACACGTACACAACCACACTAGGCCCCAATTACTATTGTTTGTACCCCTAAAAGGCTAGGAGTAGGGGGAGTATGGAACAGGCAGCACCCTCAAACCTTCAGAAGTATGAGATGAACCCCAACAACTTGGAAAGGTGGATCTCTCTCACACGTACCAACACAGACTATCCCCCAATTTAACTGATCCCCAGAGGTTTTTGATTAAATAGCGGAATAGAAAATATGATCCCAAAAAAGTGTATGTATATCACACGTACACAACCACACTAGGCCCCAATTACTATTGTTTGTACCCCTAAAAGGCTAGGAGTAGGGGGAGTATGGAACAGGCAGCACCCTCAAACCTTCAGAAGTATGAGATGAACCCCAACAACTTGGAAAGGTGGATCTCTCTCACACGTACCAACACAGACTATCCCCCAATTTAACTGATCCCCAAAGGTTTTTGATTAAATAGCGGAATAGAAAATATGATCCCAAAAAAGTGTATGTATATCACACGTACACAACCACACTAGGCCCCAATTACTATTGTTTGTACCCCTAAAAGGCTAGATGAGGAGTAGGGGGAGTATGGAACAGGCAGCACCCTCAAACCTTCAGTATGAGATTGTGTTCACTGTACCCCACAAAGATTGAGTTCACTGCACCCCACAATGATTGTGTTCACTGCACCCCACAAAGATTGTGTTCACTGCACCTCACAAAGATTGTGTTCACTGTACCCCCCAAAGATTGTGTTCACTGCACCCCACAAAGATTCTGTTCACTGTACCCCACAAAGATTGTGTTCACTGCACCCCAAAAAGATTGTGTTCACTGCACCCCAAAAAGGATGTTGTTCACTGCACCCCAAAAAGGATGTTGTTCACTCCACCCCAAAAAGATTGTGTTCACTGCACCCCACAAAGATTGTGTTCACTGCACCCCAAAAAGATTGTGTTCACTGCACCCCAAAAATGATTTTGTTCACTGCACCCCAAAAAGGATTTTGTTCACTGCACCCCAAAAAGGATGTTGTTCACTCCACCCCAAAAAGATTGTGTTCACTGCACCCCAAAAAGATTGTGTTCACTGCACCCCACAAAGGATTTTGTTCACTGCACCCCAAAAAGATTGTGTTCACTGCACCCCAAAAAGGATGTTGTTCACTGCACCCCAAAAAGGATTTTGTTCACTGCACCCCAAAAAGATTGTGTTCACTGCACCCCACAAAGGATTTTGTTCACTGCACCCCACAAAGATTGTGTTCACTGCACACCAAAAAGGATTGTGTTCACTGCACCCCAAAAAGATTTTGTTCACTGCACCCCAAAAAGATTGTGTTCACTGCAGCCCAAAAAGATTGTGTTCACTGCAGCCCAAAAAGATTGTGTTCACTGCAGCCCAAAAAGATTGTGTTCACTGCAGCCCAAAAAGATTGTGTTCACTGCAGCTCACACACAGAAAAATGGATGTGGATCACTGACACCTGCCTATCTCCAATCCCACACCACACAGCAATATCGATTGTAGTTTGTAGAACACAGTTTCCCTAAAATTCAGCAGACTCTGTCCCTAACAGGATTGAGAAGAGATCGTAGATCAGGATTGAGTGCAGACCCCACCCCCCACACAGCAATATCGATTGTAGTTTGTAGAAGACACTGACCCTATATAATTCAGCAGACTCTATCCCTAAAATGCCTACAACTCGCCCTGCCTAAACACTCCGACCTGTCCCTCAATTCTATCCGGACACAAATGGTTTTTTCCTGCCTATCTTTCCCTAATCAGCAGCCAGCACGTTGATGTGTGCTCTGTCCCTGAATCTAAGCAGCATAATGACGCCGCTGCGGCTGCCTCGAACTTATAAAGACTTGGTCACATGCTTCAGACGGCCAATCACAGCTACTGAGACATTTGCAGGCATGGCTGGGATGGCTTAAGGCACACCAGTTAAACGATTGTTGATTGGCTGTTGAAAGCCCGCCATGAAAAGAGCGCCAAAGCATGCAAAACCCGGAAATAAAACGACCGAACACGGATTTTTACCCGAACATACAGTAAAGTGTCCGTGTCCGTGTTCGGGTACAAAAAATCCAATTATTCGGTACGAACACGAATAATACAGTCCGTGTTCGCTCAACACTACTCATATGTTTGAATATGAATAGGTTTTCTAAATCGGTTAGAAAAAGCATTGTGGTATTGCCCAGACACTTCTGATTTTCCCTTTTTTGTAAAGTGAGTACATTTTCTGTTCTTCATTAAAAAAAAAAAAAAAAAGTAAATAAAACCCCCAAACCTAAGCAGCTATATACACCTGTAAATATTACAACGATATTCAAAAAATAAACAGGAATAGAGCTATAAAATAGGGCAGTAAATACATATAAAGCATTAATTAATCAAAACTTTTAATAATGGATATAATTTATATAATCATTGTTAATAAAAAAAATCACTGTTTACATTAATAATTCCCATCTTCTATAAAGAACCATGCCAAAAACTAGAGTGTTCATAAACATGATGGGCAATCTAAGGAAGAAAGTCTTTTTAAATCCTTTTTAGTGATAACATCAATAACTAGAGTTGAGCGGACACCTGGATGTCCGTGTTCGACGGGTTCGAACTTGAAAAAAAAGTCTGGGTCCGTGTCCCGGACTTTTTTCGAACTTTACCCGGACACCGAACCCCATTGAAGTCAATGGGGACCCGAACTTTCAGGCACTAAAATGGCTCTAAAAAACAAATGGAAAAGGCTAGAGTGCTGCAAATGGCAGCAAAATGTAGTTAAGAGCATGGCAAGTGCTCTTAAAAAAAATCCCCTTTAAATTTGTAATTTTTAAATAGCAGATTAGAACAGCACTCTGTAGTAAAATATAGCTGAACGCTGCACACAACAGACTGATAAAATATATTTTTTTCTCCCTCCTCCTCCTCCTCCTCAGTGGGCTCAAGTGAGTGCAAAAAGATTGTTCACTGCACCACCCCGCACACAGCAAAATCGATGTAGATCGCTAACGGACGATTGTTCTGTCCTGTGTCTCCTAATCTCTCCCTGCCTAATCTCTCCAGCCTGTCCCTAAAATGCTCAAATATCTTTCCCTGCCTACACTCCGACCTGTCCCTGCATTCTTTTCAGCACAATGTTGTTTTACCCTGTCTGTCCCTAATCAGCAGCAGCCAGCACCGTTCTGTGTGCTCTCTCCTTACACTACAGCAGACTGACGCACCGCGATGTGTCTCTCGAGCTTATAAAGACCTGGGTCACATGCTTCAGCTGGCCAATCACAGCTACTAATACATTAGTAGGCATGGCTGTGATGGCGCACACCAGTTAAACGCTTGTTGATTGGTTGTTGAAAGCCCGCCATTAAAAGCGCGCCATTACATACAAAGCAGGAAATAAAATTACCAAACACGGATTTTAAACCTGAACATACAGTAAAGTTTTCGGGGTCCGTGTCCGGGTAACAAAAATCCAATTATCCGGTACGGACCCGAATAATACAGTCCGTGTTCGCTCAACACTATCAATAACATGTTCCAGGAAAAAAACTCCATCCAAAAGTGTAAATTTCTTCAGCAAGGTATTTGCCAAATTAAACTTGGCAAAGTAATGTGCCAGGATTGTTCCACCAGACACCCGAAAAGGTGATAAACCCACCTATCAGTTTTGATCTATTCAACGAATAAACAGGTCAAAAAGCGCAGAATATAGATCTTTTTAAGCCCAAGGAAAGATGGATAGCTGCACTACTTCTTAACAAGAAATAAAGTGCATAAAATAGGGGTAGAAGAGGTTCATTGCTCCAACAAACTTTATTATTAAAAATGTTAATGTCTATTTACATAGGTAGTGCTATCACCCAGCACAAAGGTAAGAACACTCAGTCCTGTACTGGGATACCACACTATCACTTCCTGGTATTATGAATGCGTGTGCACAGCATGCAGTGTGCATGATGACGTCACAGTGTTTAAACCCCATATGTTTTGTCTCCAACAGACTTCGTCAGGAGCAAGAGCACCCTGTGGCTCTCTCATCGTACAAATAGAGTGATTTATTCTTTGTTTGTGGACTACAAAGGGTAAACTATGCTATTTGTATGATGAGGTAGTCACTATGTTCTAGTACAGGAATAAGCAATCAGTCCTTTGTGCTGGGTGATAGCACTTCCTATGTAAGTGGATATTTTTATTTATTGTCCTCTCCTCTTTTATGAAGGTTTTTTTTTTTTTTTTTAAGAAAAAATAATTGGTTCATCAGCTTTTCTGGTGTTTAAATGAGTTATATGTACCTATGCTTTGTGATCTGTTTGTTTGTTCAAGGGGCCAAAATTAAGATGTGAATTTATCACTTTTTGGGGTGTCTAGTGGAGCAGATCTGGGGCTGCACTTTGCTGAGTTTAGTTTGGCACATACTTTGTAGATGAAATTTCCCCTTTACATGAAGTTTCTTCTGGAGAACATTATTAATACTATTGCCATGTCAGTACTTAAAGGGTAACTCCAATTTTGTGGGGAAAAAATAGCAAATAAAGAAAAAATAATATAGCTTATGCAAATGCAATACAAGTCATATTGTGATTGAATGTTATTAAAAAAAATACCTTTCCTTGTCAATCTACAGATGTTGTAATTTTCTGGAAATGCAATGCAATATGGCTACCTGGAGCTGTTCTGTACACAGAATGTACTGACCACACCCCAAAAACATAATTTCCTGCTTGTGTGATTGGCTCACCAATTTTCCCAGAAGTCTGCCTAAGATACAAGTCAGATTTCTGGCATCTTGTGCAACAAAAATGTCATTTTTGGTGAGATACTCCCAATGGGAACACATCTAAAGGGATGCAGGCCCAGCAGATTTCCTCATTAGTGGTCTGCAGCTGCACAGCTGATTGATAATAATGAAATCAATCCCATTAGGCCCATTTAGCACAGGGGCACAGAGAAATAAACAGGGATTTCTTCAGAATAACAAAAGGAATCTGCAACAAAGTTTGTTATAATCCTTGCAATGTACTTAGATAACCCAGAGGGGAATGTTTTTTTCACAAAAAAAGTGGAGTTAGCTTTAAAGTGACTTTCTTCCTTGAATTGCATATAGCCATTTATGGCGTTTTTGGCACAATTCTCTATAGTAGATGTATATTATTGAATATTGTATTATATATGGTTGCTTTTAAGAGACAACCACATGGAATTTCATTTAGGAGCCAATTATATGGAAACAAAACAATACAATGAACAAAGAAACCCTTTATACAAGATATCTACTTTAGATTTTTTCTTTTTAATATAAAAACACTACTAATACATAACTTACCAGCTAGGTTGGAGTGAACCGTGGTGAAATTTGTGGGAAATATAGTGTCCATGGGTAATTCCAAGCATACTGTAGTCACATTTTGGTCTGTATTGATGTTAAAAAACACATCCTGAAGCAATTCCTTGGGAGACCATCTTCCTCCTTTAACATACAACTATTAGCAAAAAAAGTACATATAGACAATTAGCCAAATCTTATCTAAAAGCTTTTTCACCAAGCAGAAGTATTTTTTTCATCACTAGAACAAAAATCTGCAGGTGAAGCTTAACTGGAGCAAAGGAAAAGCAACTAAGAAATGTCCAATTGTTAGAACTATACATAAAGTAAGACGCATATCTGAGCATGTTAATCCAAACTTATAATTGATATAAAAGGGGAAAACCTCAACTTTGTTTTTATCCAGTTTCATTCCTCCTGGGAAAAAGAGCTACCTAATGTGGGTTGTAACTTTTAGCTTATATACTTCTTACATACAGAAAACACAACTCTGCTCTTGCAAATCTATCTTTGCAATGCTCTGGTAACGCAAACTTGCTTACTTACATTCATGGCAAACTGGGCGTTAAAGCCTTGGGCTGGGCAAGAGTGGCTACATATATGCGCCTATGGGGAACGGGTTTTCTGTGCTGAGAGGATGCTCCATGTGTGCTCTCAGTACAATAAATAGGATGTCACAGGCAGCTGCCGATGCATAATTATGATCAGGAGCTTTTGATCATTTGACTGCTGTGATATCCAAGCTCGAGAGACAGCAAGGCACTAACAAGCTCCCAGCATCCACTCCTCCATAGGACAACACTGCTCCCTGGGCAGGCACTCTTCCTGCCACCCCCCCCCCCATCTTGGCCTTGGATGTAATGACACTCACTTTTCCATCACATATTGTATCCATTGTATCCATTCTGCTTAGAGAAGACGTCATATGACGACACACGTAAGGTGGGGCAGGGGCGCTGACATCACCATGCTTGCCAGATCAGACACCCGGCTTGGATTCTCATCCGGGGATAAGTGGTAATACAAATAAGCATTATATTCCTAGTGTCAGGTTGACACTATGCAAATGTGAGGGTTTTTAATCTGTTTTAATAAAAGCCTGTGTATTTAACGGATTTATGCTATGAGAGTCTTCCTTACTCTAACCCGACCTCTATGTTTAAATGGGACCTACATGTGAGGATCCACTGAGAGGGGATCGCATTAAAACCCAGGACCTTGAAAGGAATATTAACAAGTGTAGCAGCTTTTTTTATAGTACCAGCCATTAACTCTGGTGAATAAATTTAGTTTGTTTGGTAAAAGATCACACTGGGTGTGTCACACACAGCATTTAGAATACAGCACTTTTAAGCAAGATTCAGCACACTTTTCTAGTGTTTGCTGGGGACTTTTTTTCTCACATTCATCACTGTGGACTATGTTTGTTTTTTCATTTATGAATTTTTTAAAATACTTGTATTATTTATTTATTATAAGTCACATTGTTATGTTCTTGTATTGCACCAGCACTTTATATTTATTGCTCATGTTGTACTATATGATATAAGAACACTGTTGTATATATATATATTTTGGTTTGCAGTATTAACTTCAGCGTTTGCAACTGCATAGGTATGCTTTCTGACAAAGATGGTATATGATACTACATTATCACTGAGACAATAGACAGTCACCATAGGGAATAGGATTGGTCATGGCTAGCACTGCGCTACCTTTCCTTCTTTCTCCAATATATATATTATATATATATGTGCAAATGTTTTAGGCAGGTGTGAAGAAATGCTGCAAAAGGAAGAATGCTTTCAAAAATATATATTTTTATTTTTTATTTTTATAAATTTACAAAATGCAAAGTGAGCAAACAGAAGAAAAATCTAAATCAAATCAATATTTGGTGTAACTATCCTTTGGCTTCAAACCAGCATCATTTTTTACACTTGCACACTTTGTACATTTGCACAAAGTCTGGATTTTGTAAGATTAGAGTCAGGTGAATGATTAACCATTCATACCAAACAGGTGCTAATGATAATCACTAAGCAGCTTCTTATGTAGATTGAAACACAGTCATTGACTGAAAAAGAAAGAGCTGTGTAGGAGGGCTTAAAATGGGCGAGAAACAGCCAAACTCTGATACTAAATTGAGGTTGTGGAAGACAGTTTCATGTCACAGGTCATACACTATGGCAAGACTGAGCACAGCAACAAGACATAAGGTAGTTATACCGCATCAGCAAGGTCTCTACCAGACAAAGATTTCAAAGCAGAGTGGAGTTTCAAGATGTGCTGTTTAAGCTTTTTTTAAGAAGCACAAAGAAATGGGCAATGTTGAGGACCAAAGACACAGTGATCGGTCAAGGAAACCTAATGCAGCAGAAGAAAGACATATCATGCGTATTTTCCTTCCACAGTGGAAAAAGATTTCCAGCAGTGGAAACCAGTGAAACTCAGGTACATCCATCTACTGTCCAGAGAAGTCTGGCCAGAAGTGGTATTCAAGGAAGAATGGCCAGAAAGCTATACCTCCAATGTAGAAACAAGACTATGCAACATAAATATGCACAAAAAAATAGGGACTAGGGGGCAAAAAAATTGCAGCCGGGGTTTTGGAATGATGAGTCAAAATTTTAACTATTTGGCTGTAGCGCGAGGCTGTTTTTTTGCTGAAGGGCTGGAGAGCAGTACAATACTGAGTGTCTGCAGGCAACATTGAACCATGATGGAGCTTCCTTGCAGGTTTGGGGGCTGCATTTCTATGAATGGAGTTGGAGATTTGGTCAGGATCAGTGGTGTCCTTAATGGTGAGAACAGGGCGGGTGCTAGACTATTTTGCACCTAGGCAAGACCATTTACTTGCAGCCACCCCCCAGTCAGCAATGTTTTATCTGTGAAGAAAAATAGGAGGTGAAAAAACCTTGGAGTAACAGAGATAGCATGCAGCGAAATGCGGCCCCTAAATGAACACAGACAGGCTTACCAGTCCAACTGCCTCATCCAGGGAAAGAAACAAAGGGTGATATCACCAGTGCCTTCAGAAGAAGCCAAATGACCTCCTAAGGCGCCCTATATACTCCCCACAGGAGAGAACGTACTGCCCACACCGGTCCCCCATCTGGTGCACGGCGCTCAGTCCAAGTCCAAGACCCACAGTTCAACCGCGCATGCACAAGATGGCCGATCGCGCATCTTGAAAGAAGGCAGGGCAGCGGCGTACCAAACTCTAGGCACAACCCCAAAGACCCAGGCATAAAAAAAAAAAACATACAACAATAGGGACTACTGTAGGTCAAGGTCAAAGAAGTACGAACCAGCAGCCATGCCTTGTTTGCTTAGTGGTAGCACCAGTCCTGGTTAAGAAATACAGGCAGATATTTATTCATCATGCCATGCCATCAGGGAAGCATGTGATTGGCCCCAAATTTATTCTGCAGCAGGACAATGACCCAAACATACAGCCAATATCAATAAGTTGTATGTTTAGTGTAAAGAAAAAGAAGGTGTCCTGAAAGTGATAGTTTGGCCCCCACAGAGCCCTGATCTCAACTTTATTGAGATTGTCTAGGATTGCATGATCAGACAGAAGTATCTGGAGCAGCCTACATCCACAGAAGATCTGTGGTTAGTTTTCCAAGATGTTTGGAGTTCCTTCAAAAACTGTGTGCAAGTGTACTTAGAAGAATTGATGCTGTTTTGAAGGCAAAGGATGGTCACACCAAATATCGACTTGATTTGGACTTCTCTTCTATTCATTTCCTTTCCATTTTGTTAATTATTAAAAAAATAAACTATTAACATTTCTTTATTTCTGAAAGCATTTTCAATTTTCAGCATGTAAATATATAAATATATGTAAATATTGTGTAATATGTAATATTCTAATTTTCTGACATACTGAATTTCAGGTTTTCACTAGCTGTACATAAGCCATAATCATCAAAATTAAAAGAAAGAAAAAAAATGCTTGAAATATATCACTCTGTTTGTAACGCATCGATATAAAATTTATGAGTTTCACTTTTTGAATTGAATTACTGAAGTAAATAAACTTTTTCATGATATTCTAATTTTATGAGATGCAGCTGAATATTGGCTGTGCCATCAATATTTATTGTTGTTTTCCCTTATTCTTCAGTTATTGGAAAACAATAATAGTATTAAACGGATATTGCCACTTTAACAAAGCCTAGACACTTGTCTGAAAAACCAAATTACCCAAGTAAACAGTTTTCAGGAAAAAAGTCCTGCTGAATCAGACAATGACAACAAACAGTAAAGAGATAAGTGGTACTTTGAAAAAAGACAGAGAATGTTTTCAAACATTTAGACTTTGTTCACTTAACTACCTGTTGAACCCTGAGCTTTTGTAATGTGAAAGGCAAAAAATACTTAAAAAGTACACTCCATTCTAAATTAAAGGTTAAGAAAACTGTTGATAAAGGAATATGCAACATACAAAATTGGGACTGAAATGTTTTTCCATAAGTTCTCTAATTATTTTTTGGAATGCATACAGGGTAGGTATTTGAAAAATGTACTTTGTGTTTGGGGGTGGGGTTGGGTTGTTCACATGCCTAGGACTTTGGTTTAAATTCAGCTCTTGCTTCCCTAAATAGTCAACAGCATTTATATGAATTAAAACATACTTTGTATAACTCTTGTAAACCATCTAAATGTCTATTCAACTGCAAGCATGTTTCATTAAATGTTTGCTGATTGATGGAGTTTTCACTTTCTACAAGAGAAAAAAAAGATGATAATTACAATTAGGTTAGTGGGTAAAATTTTAAAAATGCATCAATTTTAGTGACGTTACAGCTCTTAGGCCCTATTTCATTTCTCCACTGTCCAGCCTACTTACCATGCTTTCGTATATCTATGGTGAATCATGGAGATGTTCAGCTCCATCCCCTTCTCCCTTCTTACCCTCTCTGCTTTTTTTTCCCTTTCTCCTCTTTCCCTTGATTTTCCTTTTTCCTAATGCCTATATCTCTGATGTACTCAATTTTTGGACTAATGGCATGGGCCCCTCGTATTATATTCTCATTTACCGCTTTTATGTGCCCCTATTGGGGAGGCTTGGGTCCCCTTACACCTCCCTACTTCTCAGAATGTATTTGACTAATATTGTGTCTTCATATCTTCTTATCTGTATCAATATACCTTTACATCTATGTGATGTGATGTGATGTACATGTTGTTTTGTTTTACTGAAAAGTGTAATAATAAAGATACATTCAACCTACAAATGCACCAATTTTATGTTAAAAGGCAGTCTATATCCATGAATAGAAACTTTACATTATTTTATTTATTTTTTTTTACTGTTTGTGGCTTTATATAATATATATATACACTCACCATGGCTTGTCATGTTTAGAATAACATGTTCAGACAGTTCTGTGGATGACTCAGTAATATTGATTAAGTATTCCGCTCCAGGAGGCAACTCTAAGCAAAGGATTGGTGTAGACTCTTCTGTACTAAAATTAAACATTATGTTCTGGAAAAATCCCTGTGGATTCCAGGTTTTACCTTGTATGAACACCTGGGGATAGTGAGTACAAATTTCAGTTAATGATAAAAAGGTCAGTTTAAAAGCTAAAGTCACAATCCTTTAATGATTAAAAAAGAAAACGTGACAAGAGGATCACTGAGCCGACATATAAAATTAATGAATCTACAGGAAAATTGTATCAGCTCACATCCTTCATCAATATCTTTATGCTCCTCACCACTGACTGTATTATAGTATGTGTGTCCTACCCATACTTTCAGTTTAATTAATCTAAATACATTCCAGAAGCATCAAAAAGGTGTGTAAAGTTTTACAGTTTGTTTTCTTTAGAAGGCAGCCACAGCCTTAACAGAAAAGCTTGTGTTCTACCAACGAGGGATGATCTTTGTGTGAACAATCATGGCCATGGCCATATTCGGGCAATGACGTCACCACAATCCATGCCCCATCCCTTTTTTTGCCAATTATAACTCAGGAAATTATCATAGGCCACCATCGTGTTGGGATTGTTAGGGTTTTTCATTTCGATGGGTGTCATTCGCCGTGATTTACAAGGACTTACATTGTTTGTTGGCGTAATTGGGGATTTACATTTTTTTAAATAAAGGACTCATCAACAACTGTGTTTGGGTGTTTCTTTACTTTACTCAGTACTAGAATGCCCCCTTTTTGTTAAAGGGGGCTCCAGATTCCAATAAGCCCCCTGACCACAGACCCCCAAACCACTGGGCCAGGGTTATGGGGAAGAGGCTCTTGTCATCCCCACATGTTGAGGACATGTGGCCAAGTATGCTTAAGGAGTGGGGGCACATGCTCCTCATTCCCTGTTTCCCGGCCAGCCAGGCTGCTTACTCTGATTGTATTTTATGGAGGGAAACCCCATGCTTTTTTTGTGCAGGAATCTTTATTAACTTCTGTTATCTAACATACGGGTCTAGAACAAAGTGGCTGCTAACTATCATTTCACTGGCATTTTAAATAAACGTTTTCTTTGTAAATGTCAGTTCTGTTGTAGTAAGTTGTATACATCACACATATGTGCCACTTCACAGGCAGGGTCAGGGCATCTCCCAGGCAAGGTATTTAGTGGAGTTTTGCAATTTTAATGTTTAACTTTCAGCATGAATAATATGAATAATTTTTATTTCTTTTTTTGCTATGTTAAATGTTCCTAAGGGCAGGGCAGTGCTCAAGGCAGTAAACCTTACCCCCCCCCCCCCCCGTGCCAGTTTTTTGACAATCCCTCTTGTAACCCTATTGTATTTTATTGTATTGTAACTGTACTGACTCCCTTTATATTGTAAAGCACTGATGCTATATAAATCCTATATAAAAAAAAATAATAATAATTGATCCCATGTCTTTTAGCTTAGAACAGGAGTCCCCAAACTACGGCCTGTGGATCAGATACGGCCCCCCAAGGTTATTTACCTGGCCTGCCTGTTAGGCTCAACCCTACCATGGGTCCCACTCCTGCAAGCCTCCACCTCTACAAGCCTCCTCCGTCACTGTTATCAGTGAACAGCAGCGAGCAGGAGGAAGCTTAGCTCAGGGTGGAGAGCAGGAGGATGAGCTGCTCAAATTAACTTTTGAAGTTTAACTGCAGATGATTGGTTGCTAGGACACAGGGCGGTCCCAAGCAACCAATCACCAGCTTGCTAATATGGAAAGTCACCCTGTTGGCTCCCGCTCCCGCTCCCGGCCTCTGTCCATAACTGTGCTGCCTTCTGCTCTCGGCTGTGAGGTAGGACACTGCTATGAGAGGAAAAGGGGGGGAGGGGGTCACAGCTATAGGGGAAAGGGGGGCAGAGGACACCACTGCGTGCTTGTGTGTGTGTGTGAGTAGGTGATGTGAAGGGGACAAAGGACATTGTTATGGGCTGGGGCAACCCCCATAGCAGTGTCCTCTATCACCCTTCACAGTACCCCCCACTCCCTCCTCCCTGCATTCTGAGCCTAACGCACTCATGGTCCCTGCGTTCTGACCCTAACTCACTCCTGATCCCTGCATTCTGAGCCTAATTTACTCCTGATCCCTACATTCTGAGCCTAATGCACTCCTGAATCCTGCATTCTGAGTGTAACACACTCCTGAACCCTACATTCTGAGTGCAATACACTTTTGATCCCTACATTCTGAGTGCAACGCACTCCTGAGCCCTACTTTCTGAGTGTAATGCACTCCTGATCCCTGCATTCTAAGCGCAGTACACTCCTGAACCCTGCTTTCTGAGTGCAACGCACTCCTGAACCCTGCATTCTGAGCGCAAAGTACTACTAAACCCTGCATTCTGCATAAAAAAAAGATATGTGTAGTGTGTATATGAATGTGTTCATATTTTTCTAAAACTATAGTCCGCCCCCCCAAGAGTGAACTGACCCCCTGTTTAAAAAGTTTGAGGAGCCCTGGCCTAAAACATGGCCATTACTATTTTTTATTATTCAGCTCCCATTTTCTTCAAGAGGTTTTGGATTTTGCATCTGAACTGGAGTATTGTTTGCCAAAGTCTGCTCAAACCAAACCCAGGTATATTTAGCTCATCACTACCGCCAATGCTTTAGAGAAGCCCATTGATTTTGAATAAGCTAAAATTGCACTGCACAGTACCAAAGTAGTGCATACACTTCTTTTTAAAACACACTGTAGCCTGACCGCATGGTACAAAAGTACCATGCGAACCGATGCAGGCAAACACACTGCATTTATGACCTGCGATTGGGGTGTGTTAACTTCCTATTGATACCTGCTACAGATGGAGTGTGTTTTGCATGCGGTTTGAATCACACAGGAATGTGCGATTCATGTGTGGGCATGGTGTGTACCAGCCCTTAAACTGAACATTTAATTGAGCTTTAATGTAATTTTTAAATAATTTCTACATATTTTTTCTTCTATTTATCCACCTTATGGTTACATGATTATTCTGTATAGTAGTTATATACATACAAAAAACATTCCATTCCTTGCAGTTGTGTAAAGGGGGTACAATCCGATTTACTTTGTCTATAGGTGGTAAGGGCATCTAAGCCACCCACGTTTTGTGCAGTGTTTATATACAATTGCTCATGTCTGACTTTTTATGTGCCAAAAGCATCTGGTTTTGTTAGCAACAGCATTTCTTATTTATATCTTTCCTATGCTATTACGTTAAAGTTTTTCTGATCATAACTGAAAATTGTCTTGTGTTTATTATGTTTATTAAACAATGATCAACAAATAAAACCATTCCCAGATGTATGCACATTTGTAAGAACCTGCAGTGGTCAAATGATAATTATTTTACATAAATCTATCTATAGTCAGTATACATTTTTTTTGTTAATATACGTTTTAACCAATAATGCACTATACATGGCACTAGCTGTGTACTTCCGTTTCAGTTACTGCAAGGCCTCCCTTTTCCCCAGCAATGACACACAGACTGATTAACTGCAAACAGGACAAGCATTTCAATTACACACCCCAAAAATACTTTTATGGTGACTTTCCTATGACCACAAAACTTTGAGGTCACTCAGTTCCCAACATGTTTTAGTAAGATAAGAAACATATAGTAAGTGTATTGTTTTAGGCTTTATGCACACAAGATTTAAATGTCTTTGCTTGATTAGTAGAGAAATCAAACTAACAGCAACATGCATGCTCCTCAATACTGGACACATGTGGGGGGAGGGGGGGGGGGGTTACTAAAACTGGAGAGTCCAATATCTGGTGCAGCTCTGCACATAAACCAATCAGCTTCCAGGTTTTATTAGCAAAGCTTAATTGAATAAGCTGAAGTTAGAAGCTGATTTGCTACGATGCACAGCTGCACCAGATTCTAAGTGCTCCAGTTTTAGTAAATGTCCCCCATGGGGACAATACTGGGCGTGCTTATTTAGGGGGACACAGTAAGTGGTTCATCCCCATTTGTAAGCCAGGCAGGAAACAGGTAGAAACTGTCCAAGTGAGCTCTGATGCCAACAAGCAGTGTAAGACACTGCCGGGTGCCTAAAACAGAACACCGGGCATTTGAATGTTTCCAAGTCCCTTGCTGTAGTACTGTCACCTGTTCTATTGGGTCCAGTTGTTGGAGAGCGCAGAGATAATTCAGTGTTTGGGATGTCTATTACCTAAAGAAGGCGAACTCCAAGCCTGAAGATTATAAGTGAGGTCTCATAGCTGTGTTGCTGTGTCTGCTAGATTCAATTTGCATAATGTAAAAAGACCTGTTACCCATTGTCCCTGTAAGTATGGAGGGTTATTCACCGAAAAGTGTATTTCTGCTCACTAATCAAGCTTTTTTGCTCTACATATTCCATTATGAATATAGCTACACCTCAGGATTTGCATGTTAAAATTAACTGTAAACATATGCGGTTAAGCATAAATGATATGTGGTGTTGCCGCATCCCAGGATCCATCTGCAATAAAGCTGTTGGCCCATTCATGGCAAATTTTCTGTGAGTTAATGATACTGCACAGTAGCATGTACTGTATATTCAAGTAGTGTTGGCAGTGCCCAATTATGGTTCAAACTTGAGAAAATTACAAAGACTGCACAATGAATCTATAATGGGTCTATAATGGGTCTATCTTCGCTCTACCAATATTTAGGCTGTGGAAATCCATAGCACATTATATGAAAAACCCAATAACTACAGTTCAGATTAGACTGGATGTTTTTTCTACATTTAAAGTTTAAGTTTAGCCATCAAAAAATCTCTACAGCTTTAAGAAGTTAAATTACCCGTAACAAAGTATGTCCCATGTTGTGCAGGCAGCTGTATCCTGTAGAAATCATAACTGCAGGGATGCCCCGTCCTCTTGCTTCAAACTTCCATTTTTGTTAATGGCTTCAGGACATCTGTAAAACTGCATTGAAAATTTTCTGGTGGACCCATCCCTCCTCCCTCCTCCACCATTGAAAAATGTTCTTTCATTGCTTTCAAAAAGGACAGATCCTGCACATGCTGATATACAACAAGTACAAAGAGGAGTACTTCACCAGCCCATGGCGCTGTCCATGTGTTCACCTCCTTTGTTTGTATGTTTTTTAGCTGAAATGTCCTGGTTGCTGCTGCTCCTCTCTCACTCCACTGGGGGGGGCGGATCAAAACAATTCAAATCTGTAAAGAAAAGCGCACGCAACCTCGGGCAATAACGCTTTAATAAAGGACAATAAAACAGTACATTGGAATTGCACTCACACTTTTCCTTTAAGACAATCGCTTTACAGCATTCCAACAGGAGCTACTCGCTCCTCCCGTCCCTCCAGATGGTGACTCTGCGGTCTCCTCATCCGCGGCTGCCACGCTGTATCCCCGCTCTCCTTCACTTCCTGTGTTGCCTGGTCACCGGATGCCGGTTCTAGTGCGCCTGCACACTATACCGACGTGATCTACGGCGCCTCAGGAGAGCCTCAGCCAAAGCCGGAGCCACAAGTTGTACGGAGCTGCGAGGTGGGGGATTCAAGGCACGGGTGCACTGCCTCTGCTGTTACTACGGACCGTAGTAACAGCAGAGGCAGTGCACCCGTGCCTTGAATCCCCCACCTCGCAGCTCCGTAAAACTTGTGGCTCCGGCTTTGGCTGAGGCTCTCCTGAGGCGCCGTAGATCACGTCGGTATAGTGTGCAGGCGCACTAGAACCGGCATCCGGTGACCAGGCAACACAGGAAGTGAAGGAGAGCGGGGATACAGCGGTGGCAGCCGCGGATGAGGAGACCGCAGAGTCACCATCTGGAGGGACGGGAGGAGCGAGTAGCTCCTGTTGGAATGCTGTAAAGCGATTGTCTAAAAGGAAAAGTGTGAGTGCAATTCCAATGTACTGTTTTATTGTCCTTTATTAAAGCGTTATTGCCCGAGGTTGCGTGCGCTTTTCTTTACAGATTTGAATTCTTTCATTGCTTTCACTGTCTCAAACAAGATCTGTGAATGGAGGAGAGCCTAATCAGTCACAGGATCCTCTCCCACATTCACAGATTGTGTTACAGTCAGGGAAAGCAATCAAATAACTTTTCTTGATGGAGGAGAAGGAGGAGGAGGTGGAGGAGGGAGAAAGGGCAGGCCCTCATCTGGAACTTTTTTGCAGCAGCTTCAGAAAAGACCCAAAGTTATTCAGAGACAGCTAGATGGGGCATTCCTGTATTGTAGATTTCCAGTTGCATGACATGGGATAGCCTTCATTACGTGTAAGTTAGTTTACTGAAGATGTTTTTAGGTATTGCTGAATAATGAGGCAAACTTTCTGGTCTAGGACCTCTTTCTACACCACATCCCTAAAATATATTATTTCATTCTGTTCAAAGCATATTAGGATTTTTATGGTGCCAAGACACAATTTTTTCTTAATTAAAAAATATATATAAATTTTATCTTATATACATTAAAATCATGTTTAAAAAATAAAAAAAAGCCAGGGAGGACGGCGACAAGACCGACCCATACGCGATCCATGTTGCACCCATAACAGATCACCTATATTCTATGGTAGTATGGGCAAGTCTGGCCCCTCCTTTCCTTCCCATTTGGGCAATTGACATTAACATACATCATCACCAGGTCCATAATACTCCTTCTATGGCTGTTTAAGTACCACCTTGAAACTCAAAAATTAGAACTGACAACAACTACAACGTTAAATTAGAAGCAAGGACTGTTTATTTGTGAACAAGGACTGAGCGTATATATAAGAATTGAGCAGCACTGCAGAAGAAGCCGATGTCGGCGAAACATAGAGGAACAACAGTAGCCTATACTAATTGTTATGGTTTGCTGTATATGGATAATGTATAAAAGTTTTTTTTTAAACATGTTTTTAATTAGGGATGGGCTTCATGTTCGAGTCGAACCTAAGTTTGACTCAAACACAGCCTGTTTGCCGAATGGCTTATTCGCAGGAAGTTTGAGTTCCCACTGTTAAACTCACCACACTCTCCCTGAAGGAATTCCACTTATAAATCACCCGTTGGCCAAGGGATTCTAACCCACAACCTCTCAATTGCAAGCCTGGCATTCTACCACCTACGCCACCTTCAAGCCTGCTGAGGCTAAATACGCTCTCCCTGCCTAACAAACTAACTTCTATCTCTAGAACATCATGTAAATTATTCACTGCACCTGAGCAGAGGATTATGGGGCGCTCGTGACGTCAGATCCCTATAAAAGAGCTGTCAAACTCAGCTCAGCTGTCAAAAACAGCTCATTTGCGTGGGTGGCGTCTTGAGAAGCAGGGGCTTCTTTTTTTTTTCTATTTTTTCGGTTGTGGGTGGGCGACGTTATCATCAGGGGACACTATTTTTTTACTTTCTTTTTTTAATAAAGGACTTGTCCAAAACTGGCTTTTGACTTTATTTTTTGTACACTTTTTTGGTGAACGGGTAGGGGTACAATGTACCCGATATGCATTCACATGGGGGGGCCTGGATGTGTGTGCCACCTTATTAAAAGGGGGCTTCCAGATTCCGATAAGCCTCCCCCCTGCAGACCCCACAACCACAGCCCATGGTTGTTGGGAAAAGACCCCTGTCCCCATCATCATGGGGGGCAAAGCCCACCCTGCCCCAAAGCACCCACCCCTCATGTTGAGGGCATGTGGCCTGGTATGGTTCAGGAGGGGTGGCACTCGTTTGCCCCCACCCCCATCCTGGCTAGCCAGGCTGTGTGCTTGGATAAGGGTCTGGTATGGATTTTAGGGGGAACGCTGTTTTTTTTTAAATTTGGCGTGGGGTTCCCCTTAAAATCCATACCAGACCCGAGGGGCCTGGTATGGACTGGGGGGGGACCCCACACCATTTTTTTATCTGTATTGCCTGGAGCTGACAATACATTACAGCCGCGAGAAAATCTAAATTACATTTTTTCCTTTAGAAATGTCAGTATTGCTGCAGCAGGCTACATACATCACACAAATGCGCCACTTTACAGGCACATTAAGGGGGGCCCCCAGGCACGATATTTAAAGGAATTTTTCATTTTTATTGTTTCACTTTAAGCATTATTAAAATCACTGCTCCTGTAAAAATTATTGTTTTAAAAAACTGTTTTTGCATTGATTCATGTCCCCCAGGGCAGTACCCAGGTCCCCATTTACCTTTTTTGCCAATATCTTGCATTTAAGCCTTTAAAATTAGGACTTTTGATTTTTCATGTTCATGTCCCATAGACTTTAATAGAGTTTGCATGTTCACTAGAACATTTCCCCTGCTCAAGATGTTCTGGTGTGAACCGAACAAAAGGGGGGTGTTCGGCTTCATCACTATTTTTAATGTGTGTAAAATAAAATGTATATTTTTTTTAAAGAAAAAATGTGTCTTGGCATCAAAGAAATCCCAATATGCTTTAATAGAATGAAATATTAGTTTACTAAAAGTTATAGTGAATGTTTTAAAAGGAGTAAGGACAGATAATTCATAGACATCTATACCACACTCACCCAGCACTATGGATATATTACACAAAATTCTAAGATATTATAAGCATATAACCATATGAATGGTAGAGCAGCTGCTATTAAATACACATATATCAAATAATCACGGAGGATTGATTCACCTACCCTGTCCATTGATTATAGTACCAATATTTACATTGAAGACCTCCTTCACTTTGATGTAGTGGGACTTAAGAGACTAAGTCTTAGCGCTGCTAGCAGGGCCAGATTAACATAGGGGCTATTGGAGCTGCAGCTCCAGGCCCCTACCTTAATATAGGCCCCCGGGTTGGCCATATTCACTGTTACCGCTCTTCTGTCACTTGTAAACACAGAAGTCTGGCTTCTATGCTCGCTTCCCCAGGCAGCTCCCTCAGAACCTCCCCACACAGCACGAAGGCCGGACAAGGAGGGACAGTTGCCGATGCATGGATGTGTTTATGGGCTTCAGAGACAGCATCCCATGTTGAATTAGGCAGGCATGGCTGCACCCTTCCTCCTCTGGGTGCATGCCAAGGCACGGCCCTTAAGGCCCTTCAAAATCCTCAGCACCAAGCCCATGATGCTCTTAATCCAGCCCTGGCTGCTAGTGTGAAGTTTTTTTCTTTTAGGGGATACCCAATCTTCTGGAATTATTTCACACATTGATTATTTGATATAGTGAATGTTTGTTTATGGGTAAACTTCAGTTTCAAAGCAAATGTGTGAGTACATACATACCATTCACATTTGTGCCTTCAGCAGTGCCTAGAGCACCCCCCCCCCCCCAACCATTTATCTATAAATAGGGCAAAACATGTAAGCCTTATGCTCCTTCTCACAATGTAATACCTAGGCCTAATCTACCTATCAGCAGGTCCAAGAATAGTATTTAGGATGTATGCAGATAGCATCCATTTAAAATAATTTTTTCATAGTAATAAACTTCATTTATATATTTGTAAAACTTTTACCAAAAAGCTCTCCAAAAATGAAATGTATTTATATAGTCACACAAAGGTGTCCAGGCATATCTATATATATACACCCCTATATAGACAAAACTTATATTCTACTTACTGTGTATACTTCCATTGAATATTTGGCCGAAGAGCTTCCTGTCCATGTCAAGCATGAATCATTAAACAATATAATATTACCAAATATGTGTTTCCCTGGAAAAAAGACAAAGACATCATACCTTATATTATTATTCTATAATAGTATATAATATTTACTATGTATAAGAGGGGGCAGGTTCAACTGGTATTGCCAGCAGTAAACTATGCATGGGGCAGGGACAGACAGGTACAATCCAAGTACATTTTTATGCTGCACTTTTATTCAGCAAGTCGGTAAACAAGCACAGTCCACCACAAGAGGGCATAGCATAAATAAACAAAATATCTGCTCATCTGAGCCAATAACTACATTTATGTCAGTTCTTGACTAACAGAGTGCCCTTGAATGGGTTCCCCAGAACAAACAGGCAGCACTTGTACCTTTTGGTGACTTTTCACCCAGCATCAGGCTCCCGAGCTTTGGTCAAGTGACATAAAATGGCCTGTGGACAGCTGGGCAAATAATACTGACTGACTAACAGGAAGGATGTGGACCTACAAATAGAGACTTTATCTCACCCAAAGCTCTACAAACTCTCCAAGCTCCATGACCCATTACAGAGTTTACTATCCACATCAGTCACAAAACCTGAAGCCCCTAACCATAGGTAGGTAAAACACCTAGGTGAATCGCATTCCTTTCAGCTCTGAGACACAGTATGCAAAACTCACCCTTTTCGGTCTCCACATATGCCTATTCCCTCCTTTTTATTAACCCCCTTTTCCCCCGGGGCAGTTCCCCCAACAGTTTTGTTGGTGGATCAATAAGGTCCTATATAGGATAGGTCATTTTATAGGCCCTTGAGAAATCAAATAAGCTGAATATCTTAGACAAAACTTGGAGATGCCAAACTTGGACCTGTTTCATTATCGTTAAATAGCTCGCTTTCTAAATTCTCTCAAGGGAAGACGGAGGATATAACAACTACCTTTTCTGAGAATAGATGTATGAATAGACCAGGACAGAGGGGTGGAATTTTGGAGCGGTACTCCTTCCTCTCTACTCTTATGGGTAAGCTTCCATATCAGACAGCAATGGAAACCGAGCTGGGAGAGGAGATAGAGGAGGAGACGTGGGCGTGATAATCAGACATTGTGCACAAGATTATGAACACTACTCTGGTGGCTAACTAAAAAGTTCTCTCCTGTTGGTGCTTTGTATCTTGTGAATCTGAAAGATTTATCCAGATGCCTTACCCCTCTGTTATAGGAGATGTGGCTAGGAGGGTACTATGTACCATGTGTGGTTGGTTTGTCCGAGAGTACAAGGTTTGTACAATATTCAACCTCATTTATTCAGCGACAGGAGTCAATGAACAGAAAAATAGTAAGGCGGTAAGGATCTCTTGGAAGAAATTTCTAATCATTTGCGTACCTTCATTTTTTATATCCTTTTGGCAGCTAAAATATCTATAGCGTGTGTGTGGAAATCTCAATCGATAAAGTACACTGCCACTAAAAATAAGATTTTCTTGGATTATGCGCCATGAAAAAATGACTAGCGTTCTGAAGAACAAACAAGCTAACTTTGAGAAGTTCTGAAATCCTTGGATCAGTCACTGATATAGCTAGGGAGCTTGAAGGTGTCCTGGTGGAGATTGGCCAAAAGAAGCATTATTCGCAATCCCCCCCCCCCCCCTCCTTTTTTATTTATTTATTTTTCTCTTCTTTTCTTCTATTTCTCCTTTCTTTTCCATCCTTTTCGTGCTTTCTCCTTTCCTTTTCCTGGGTTTCTAACGTTATGACTTCTGCTGAGAGCTCTAGGCTCTCTGAATATACTGGGTTACATTATGACTGCTGGAGCCAGGCCCCCCCGCCATCCCCTAAGGGTGGTCGACCCATAAATTTACCTTTTTCATTAACTATTACTTGCTATAGTGTTTGCATTACTTTTGTTATTTGGTGCTCATCCCAAACTCTCTTACCCTCCCCCCTTTTCTTCATCTCCCCTTTTCCCTATCCACACCCTATAAATTGTGCACCAAAGCATTTACAAATTGAATCCATACACCTGTGGGACATAACAAGATGTTTTTTCTATTGGAATTATACTCACTAATTGCCCACGCTTTGTGCCAGATTTCTGGCTATTATTTAATAACGTCATTCTCATGTATCCATCTGGATGCACATATGTTTGTTTATATGTACTATTATCTGCAACTGTATTCTGTTTTAAACCCAATCAAAATTATTAAAACAAAAAAAACCTAGGTGAAACATACTGTATACACCATCCACAATCCTGCCAACCAGTGCTTAACCCTTTTAACTACCAGAGCCCTTTTTTCCTTTTTTTTGCACACAAAACCCCCAAACATATATTTTCTGAAGGCAGACACCCTAGAGAATAAAATAGTGGTAGTTTCAATTTTTTACATCACACGTTATTACTGCAAAGGTCTAGGGAACGCAAAATTTCAGTAAAAAAACACACTAAAGGGAATTTTAGGGCAAACAAAGGCTACCCAAATTATTGGTAAAGTATAAAAGACAAGGTTAATGCAGAGTAAATAGATACCCAACATGTTCAACCTTAAATTTCCGTGCACCCATGAAATGGCAACAAACTTTAGTACCCTAGAATTTCGATAGGTGATGCTTCAAAAACCCCCTATAGCATTCAGTTTAGTGTTACGGAGGAGGTCTTGTGTTTGAATTATTGCTCTCCCTCTGGCGTGTACAGCGATATGTAACATATGTATTGCAATTGGCGAATTTGCAGTTTTTTTGAGGAGGATTTTATGTGCTTGGGTGTAACTTTATTTTTTTGCAAAAAAAATAAATATTTTTTTTTACTTAACTTTTTTTTTCCATTACATATTGAACAAAAAGTCCTCTATATGATGATTTCTAGGTGACAGGTTCCCTTTAATAAAACATGCAGGGTCTTCCCTTTGTTCCCTTGAATGTTTTACAATGCAGATAGCATTGCAAAACATCCTTTCTCGGCTAAGTGAGCTGGGAACACCTAGAGCTTGACCTGGAAGTGAAGGCTTTCTGCGTCACAACAAGAAGGGAAGGAGAGCGGATGCGTGTCCACTCTTCTCCTTCATCTCCACCCGCTGGCACCCACCATGGAGCTCCCAGGCCTACTAATGGGCAAGCGGAGCCCAGAAAGCATGGCAGGGTGCAGCGACGGAGGAGGGGCAGCGATATCGGGGGTGTGTGCGAGCAATCGGGCAGCAGCGGAGCAGCCCGAATGCTCTCATCTGACAGGCAGGAGTCTGCCTGCCAGTTTCACACACAATCCTGGTGGCTGCAGCCCACGGATTTTGTATTAAACCCCCCCCCCCACACCCGTCAGGTCTGTACGACGTATGGACCTGGCAGCAAGAGGGTTAACAGATGAGTACACTTTTTTAAAAAGGTAAAAAAATGTGCTTTTATTTTTCGTTTCAGGAGCCTGGAAAGTATTGCACTAGCAATCATTAGATCACTGATGCCATGTAGGTCTCCTGCAAACTGCCAGTGTATGGGCCTACCTGCACATCCTGTACAAGTAAGCCGATACTCCCTGACAGGAAGACTCAATGAACTACCACAGAGCTCCACAGCGCCAAAACAGTTAATTGAGAACTGCAACATGACAGCCGCTAAAGATGTCAGGGCTTGTAGTTCATTCAGACACATGGAGCTGTGTGTCTGAATGACGTGGCCATGTGGGCAGCTAACAATGGCAGCTAGTATGGGGAACTTCTGCCTGTACTGCTGCCACAGGGAAGGTGGGCAGAGGGTGGCGGCTACAGCATTGGGAACATGTTACATGTTGCACCCTAAAATCGGTGGAACATATAACATGTTCCCACATGTGAACTTTAACTTGTGTCATAATATTCTATCCATGATCAAATTGGCTTATACAAAGGGATCTCAAAAAGGAGTTATATTTTGTAATTCAGGATCTCAGTGGAATCATGCATTTACAATCATGTATAACACAGTACCAACTCTTTGAGAATTGTATTAGAGAGTAGAGTTAAGTGACCTTATTGAAATTTGCTCTACTGATGACCTGATGAGAAAACAGTTTGATAATACCTTATGTTAGCTTCCCAGAAGTAACTCATGAAGTAGTAAAGCTAATGAACCAGTAACACAAGCATACATTTGCCTCAGTACAAGTTTCCTTTAAACATAATGTTTCCAAAATATGCTAAATTCTTTATCATTCTATGCACAAAACACATTTTTTCCGTATGGTTTTAACATAAAAATGCTCTTTTATTTTATTTTTTTACTACTTCAATGTGGAATGTATCTTATAGGTTAATTGCTCATAAAACTGTTATTTTAATTCTGTATGATTACTGCCAATGCACTGAAGAATCAAATCTTAGATTTTTTTAATATAAGAAACTTTAGCATTATACATGATTCACAACGCCATGAGTTACCTTGTTCAAATTTACAATATTATGCCATGATGTATTTTTGCAAAAATATATTTAATTTACAAGGATAAATTTCAAATTGGTGGAAATTTAGGCAAGTTTCAGAGTAGGAATAATTTGCCTATAGTAATGCAATGCCAGGTTAAAGCAGCCCAATTATTTTGAATAGGCTGAAAATGCACCTAAACACAATAAAAAACAAACCTGGCCCCTTTTTATTGTGCTGCAATACAACACAAAATTATTTTTTAAATATGGGTTGTGGTGTGCTAAAAAGCATGTGTATTGGAATGGCATTGGCATAAATGGCATTGCAATGTAGATCATGTGCTACCATATCTGAATGGGGCCTTAGGGCCCTTTCAAACATGTGTGATGCAGTAATGCACAGCTTGCACATTATCACAACTGTGTTATGCACTGTGCATGCACTGGTCAGCTGCAGTGTCAACAGCACTCTAACACTCTGCAGCGCACCACAACACACTAAGGACCCTTTCACACATGTGGACCATTTGTCCATTTTTCATCCATCCGTTGACGGATGAAAAACGGACATCAATGTATCTCTACGGAAAAACGGATGTATATAGATGATCATCCATTTACATCCACCTCCTCAACATCCATTTTTATGGAACAGATCAAAATAAGGTAAAAAAAAGGGATCGGACGAAAAATAGATGTAAACGAGCAAACAGTTGAAGATGAAAAAAAGGCTCCAGGACTCAAGTGGTTAAGGACTCTAGCAGGCAGATGTAAATAAATAATGTAAAAACTGAAGAAAAATAGATGAAAAACTAATGACAAACTGATGTAAATTTCATCCGTTTTTTTCTTTGAAAAAATGTGACTGAACTGATCAAGCGAAAAGACCGAAGGTGTAAAAGGGGTCTTAGTTTTCCTAAATGGGGGTGTGTTGCAGAACATTCATTTTAAATAGACTGCCTAATGCATTAAAACTAATTATGTAGTGAAGGGGCCCTTGAACGAATGAGAATATGTTAGCATTTTATATAATTTATCTGATGTTATCTTTTTTCTGCTACCTTTAATAGCCATCCCATAGAATGGAGAAAAAAAAAACTGTAAATTAACTATTACACACAGAATACAGCAAACATCAACAATTTAAAATACCTGTACTTATTTTGTTTTGTTAATAAATTATGATTTTTTAAAATTGTTTAACAATAAAATGAACAAATAAGGTATTTTAATTCAAATACTCTATACATTATACTTTTGCAAACTGACATTAAAGTCTAGATCTGATTACCTGCTGCACCTTTTTCAAAAAGTAAGTGACAGTGTAATAAAGCTGCAAAACAAGAAAATTACTTAGAATGAATGGAAAAAGGGAAAGGGGTTTCAAGGGACCCCATTTTCCTACTTTTTCCTCATGGGAGGGCTGCAGATAGGCAGTTTCTAGTTCCCCTTGTATAGAGCGTTTAAGCGGGAGATACGGAGGTTGGAGGATTCTGATTGGGTAAAAATAGCTGCCTGTGGAAGGTCAGGTGACCGAAGTTTCTGGAACCGAGGCAGGCTATATATAGGAGTGGGAGCAAGGGCGCGGAGTCAGTCACCTCAGAAGATCAGCCGGAGCGGAGCTTCCCGCCCGCCCGCCCAAATATATATAATAAGGAATAAATATCAAGTCACGGCCTTATAAATTTATGTGGAAGGGTCACCTTTTTCGAAAGGGGGACAAAAATATGGAGGTGTCTTTATATGGTTAAGTGATAACCCGAGCGTCAAAGCTGGGTAGTTGTGTTATGTATTGCAAAGTTATGCTAATGGTAAAAGTGAAAAATTATTGATTGATGGATTAATGAGTTAATTAATTTATAAACCAATAAATAAAGGCCGTGGCCAAGTTATTATCCAAGAAAGCTGTCTAGTGTAGGTTATTTATTAGTCTATAATATAGATGCTTGCCATCCCATTCAAGCTTTAAGGGAATGACGCCTTTTGGGGCGAGTTGGTGCAAGTTACTGCAAGTCAAACTTACCACCAGAGTGATAGAAAGGAAGCTGTTGGGTGAATGAAGTCACAGATAGCCCCCAAAACCAAAATAAGGAATATGGTTTTTAAAGTTTAATATTGTAGGCCCTAAACTAGAAAATGAATTGTTACCTACTAGATGTTTGAATTGTTACAGTTTGCATTGCTGTTGGAATTCCCGGAGAAAGAGCTGCCATTGTGATGGTGTAGTTAGTATATGGAAGTAGTTCCAAACATACAAATGGACTTTCATCATCTGTAGTATAGTTGAAGGTCTTCTCATCCACAAATTCTTTGTTCTCCAGCCTTACTCCAAATATGCTAAACTGTTTTAACCAAGAAGTGAAGCATGTTATCAGAGTTTCTTAATCATTACCCTTCCTATGTATAAACTAGAACTTCTGGATTACCTTATACAAGATCTCACGGCCAAAAAAATCTGTACTTTTTGTCCAATTCAGACATGTTTTATTGAAAATTTCCAGGTTTCTTATTAAATCTTCTTTTGCTTAAAAAAAATAAAAAAATTAATACATATATAATAAACCAACATTTGTTCAGAAAATAAAATAGCCCAAATAACATTTGTTTAGCCCAATTTGCACATAAGAAATGTGCATGCAGATTTGCTGGATGAATGACTATGCACATATTTTATAAATAAAACCCTATGACAAAGTGCACTTATCCTTTTTGCCCCTTTGTTTTTGTCTAATCCACACTCCTCCTCAGATGCATATTCACCTCAACTCAGCACCCAGTGGTCATTTCAATCCATCGCTGCAAGTCTCACTGTCCTGGTTGCGCCTGCACATTACAGCCCTCCTAAGGCTGGAGAAAAAGGGATACAGTGGGATAAAGTCCTATAGAAGTCTAGGGGGCTTTAATGCGCAGGCAAAGACAGGATGCAAACAAACACTTTATGACTAAATCAGTGGCTTCAGGTAAGTATGCATCTGTGGAGGGGGAGCAAAATGGATAAGTGGCCATTATATTAAAGTGTACTTTCAGTGTTTTCAGTGTTTAATCATAAGTTGGGGGCAAGGAGTTAACCTAGTTGCATTGATTACCTACTGTGCTGTCTATTAGAGCTGTATAAATCTCAGGGCATTATAGATAGAAATCAAACTCCTTTGACAGGTGATACAGCTCCTGTTTACCAATTTCAACTGTATATAAATCGGTTTGCCTGAAGTTCAGCTTTAACGTAGATCTGTAGTCTTTTTAAAAGAGAAGTTTGGGTTTGTTTTTTGTTTTTTATCATACTTACTTAGGGGGATGCAGGTTTAGATAAAAAAGCTCAGAGTCAGTACCTTTTTATTTAAGCAAACTAGAGGTTGGTAGTGTTGATTTGGGCTCCGTTGGTAATGTTGAGTGTGAACTGTAATAGGAGGTCCACCTTGAATATTAACTATGTTATGTAGCCACCCAAATTACTCCAGTTTATACCCTGCGGGGTACCCTCTGGGGCGTGAAGAGACAAGCTACCATCAAACAGGAACACTTTTTGTCCTTGTTGGAGCCTTAGGATTCTGGATTTTACTGTACAGTTTACAATGGAAAGAAAGCCCTGATTCCAGGCAACATATAAGAACACGTTTAAGTCTATGGTGCAGTTAGGTTAGGGAGACAGTTCAAAGCATAAATACAGATTTAAGGACAGATTTTTAACTATTCATCAGACAAAAATGAAAAAAAGTCAGGACAAAATACCTGTACATGTTAGATTCAGTGCTTCCCAAGTAGAATTCATCAGGCACTGAGAAAAATTCCTTTCTCCATTATCTCTGAATCCAGGTTTACATTTATAATATATATAGCTTCCCACAGTGCTCTCATTATTCCACAACCAGTCAGCATGTTCAATAGTTAAAGGCAATCCACAGTCAACCTCTCCAGTGGAAAAAAAAAAAACAATTATTTTACTTAATGCTCCACTTCAGTTAAGACTTTAACTTTACATTTTTTTTTTTTTTTTAATTTTGCATTGTAGAAAGTAATTATTTATTTCCAATTTTTGTTGCTCTCCAAGAGTCTTTTGGGCATTTTATGCAGAAGATTACAAACAGTAGGGCGCTGAGGTCAGTATAAAAAAAAAAAATCACTTTATTAAAATAAAAAGCACATTTACATTGAAGTTAGCAAGAAACAGCATGCACAGGGAACATCTGAGACCAAGCAGCTGTGATCAGTGTGAGGCTGTAGGCATCACTGAGCACTCAAGGTATGGATATTAGAAGTGGCGTTCTTAGCCGCACATGAGGATGACAGCTGTCAAAATGCCTGGTGGATGTCAGGAGAGGGGGTGTGCATGACGTGTTTCCAGGGACATTTGAAAAATGAAGGCTTCTCTCTGAGCCTTTTGCTGATTGGTAGGGGGACACAACAAGGATGTCCGCTTTCACCTGCTCTATTTGCGCTAATGATGGTAGTTAGGTGGGCTACCTAACGTAAAAATTGGCGTTGTAGGCCAATGATTTAGTTCTGTTCCTAATGGCCATGGTCCCCGCTAAAGGAAAATCTAGCATTGATTTCCTCCTTTTTACCCCTCTCCGGAAACTGAGACAAGTCCCAAATTCTACCAATAGATGATGGTGCACATGCTGTAGCTGATCTTGCCCTGCCATTGAAATTGACGTTTTCCAGCACATCCTTCTAAATGTTGGCATTGTCTGGAAGACCCAGCAAGGTTCATACATGTCTTCGAGGAATGCCCTCCTATTTAGTCCAGTTGTATAAGTTACATAACCTCAATATCTATACCTTTAACTGTTGATGTTTGCATCCTGGGTCTGGTCCATCTCTTGGCTATGAGAACAATAATAGGCTTGCTTTTGTTTTATGCATGTAAGTGTTATTCTTTCTTATATGAAAGTCCCCTCAAGCTCCCACAATTAATCTCTGAAAACACTTAGTTAATGCAGCAGTTCCGCTATATAAATTTACTTATAAATCTAGGGGGTGACCTACATTTTTTTCAAAGGACTGGGATCTTTGCATAGATTCCACTAATACTGTTGCTTCCAACAATATGTCTAATTAGTTTTTGCAATGCTATTCTTTTCTTTCATGTGGCGGGGGGCATCACATTTTTTTTCTGTTGGAAGTTTTCTGTCATTCCATCCATGACAATCTACTGTTAACGGTACATTGAGCACCGGAGGTTATTGGTTGCCATGTAATTGGTTGGTTTTGTTGTATGTTTTTTTAAATGTTTTTCTATGTTGTTGTCCAAGCCTGGGTATGCCCAGTAGGCTTTGTTTTGTCCTACACATTGAAAAACGTAATAAATAGAATTTGAAAAAAAATGCATTGTTTTAAAGAGCATTGTTTTCTTTTGCCATAAAAATGCCCATGGGAGAAACCTTTATTGTCTGCAGTGGTATTAGGGATGTTGGCAACAAACAACTCTCACTAGGTCGATTTTATTTTCCAGTGTGTTCCCTATTATTCAAGACATCTGTGTCATGATCGTTTGGTATTCAGTAGTGGTTTCAAAATGACACGACATCAGCATGACTATATTTTGCTATCTTGGAGATTCTGTTGTGGGAGATATGTATTAACTCCTCCATTTCTGCTATCTTATTCACTCTCGTGAACCGTTCCTACAATGTAGGGGCTTGTTGATGTCGTCAATGTGTAGGACTGTACATCTTTGCTTCATTTGCCCTATGCATTTTAGATTTGCATTTAGATTTAGAGTAAGCACTGCCTAGAGTCACAGCGTAGTGCAGTAAAATTGCATAGGCAAGAAATCCAAGGAGTAGTTAATGACCGTGGTAATAATTGCATTGACTTAAATCCAATATCGTTGAACATTGAGACACGTCCACCAGATGCGGATCAGATCTCCTTCCAGGGTTCTGCACCTCCAACAGCGATCTGACATATTAGGGTAAACTTTGTGAAGCAGGCACAGGGTCCTGCACCAATATGAAAACATCTTATGGTTGCACTCCTAAATGTTAATGTTTTGGGAGCCCCAGTGAATGGCTGCAAAGATCCTAGCTTTACCCAAAAGTCTATTTCACATTTTTTAACTAATTCAGTAGTCCTGTTTGAAGGTTCGAAGGTTCGCAATAGAATAAGCTGTAGATAGTAAATATCAGGTAATGTTGGAGAGAAGCATTGGTGCAAAACTTCTCAAAAGGGTCTGGATTGTAAGTAGGCCCAGAACGAGAAATAAGGCAATGAAGTCAAATCTCTGAGGTCTTTACGGTCACAAAATGTCTTTCTGTCAAAAAATGGAATGAATAGTATCAGTCCTCTTAGATCTTCATTAGGGAAAAGTTTTGCTTTCCTATGTCACCAGCATAGAGAACATTAAGCACCACTGTAGTGACACCAAATTTCACTTCAAATCTACTAAGAGTAGCTGCCAGTGCCAGCAGTGCCATAAATTTCCTGGCACAGATTTACAGTTATGGGTTGTAGGCATTAGAGTGCCTAAGCACCCTCAGATACCAGGAAGTCCACTCCTATTTTCAGGACAGGAGAAATTTAGGACAAAAGGTACATTTCAGGTTACTGTTTAGGCTTAATTAACATTTCTAAACGTTCTTTATATCAGCAAATTTTCACTTTGTAAATTCAAGTTCAGTTTAGGCTACCAAAACTCAGTGAATGACTAGACTGCATAAAAAAGGTTTACATGGCAAATTGCCTTACCTAAAAGCTCTGCATATAACTGAAAAGTATTTGGAAACTTCAAATAAATTGCTTCTATATTTTGCTAGAGTGATGAGAAATAAACGACATTGGCAGAATTATTAGTTCTCTCCTATTAAAATGCTATTTATGTCTTTTACAAGCAGTATTAGGAAAGAAATGACTGCCTCATTTTCTGGTAGCAATAAAATATGATCAGGGGCAGCTTGACCCTGAGATCTTGAACCAACACACCAGGTTACAGTCAAAGCAAGCATAAACTATATTTAATAAGAATGCAAGGCGTGCATTACCTGTACAGAGAAAAGTTGAGTTTTCCCATGATTCGTTGAATGTGCATCTTGACACATGCCAAATATCAGGATTATAAAAGCCTTTCAGGCACGTATAATGTACTTCACTCCCAGGGTTTGTGGATCCGTTCCATACTCTTTGGGTATTGGGCAGTGATGGTGGCTGTCCACAGTTCATTTCTTAATGAAAAATTAAATAGCATAGTTATTTGTAAAGTAAGCAAAACAAAAATGATTTGGGGGTAGGGGAAAGAAAAGAAAGTGATTTGTAATTATATAAATAGCTCCTAAAAAGTATTATTATTATTATACAGGATTTATATAGCGCCAACAGTTTGCGCAGCGCTTTACAATGTGGGGGAAGACAATACAGTTACAGAACAATTCAATACAGGAGGAATCAGAGGGCCCTGCTCGTTAGAGCTTACAGTCTAGAAGGGAGGGTCAAGTGAAACAAAAGGCAGTAACCGAGGGGAATGGGCAGATGGAGAAAATGGAGGTAGAGTTGTTAGGTGTGGGTAAGATAGGCTTCTCTGAAAAGGAGGGTTTTCAGAGATCCCCTAAAAGGTAATAGAGTAGGGGATAATCGGACAGATAAGGGTAAGGAGTTCCACAGGATTGGAGAGGCTCTGGTAAAGTCCTGGAGGTGAGCGTGGGAGGAGGTGACAAGGGAGCTAGAGAGCAGGAGGTTTTGAGAGGAATGAAGAGAGCGATTAGGTTGGTATTTTGAGACTAGGCTAGTGATGTAGTTGGGGGCTAAGCTGTGAATGGCTTTGTAAGATGTTGTTAGTATTTTGAATTTAATTTGTTGGGTGAGCGGAAGCCAGTGGAGGACTTGACAGAGAGGGGCGGCGGACACTGAGCGATTGATAAGGTGAATGAGTCTGGCGGCAGGATTCATGGATGGATTGAAGTGGGGATAGCCTGTGTAGAGGCAAGCCAATGAGCAGGGAATTGCAGTAGTCGAGGCGCGAGATGACCAGGCAGTGAACTAGCAGCTTTGTTGTGTCTTTGGTTAGAAAGGGGCGTATTTTGGAGATGTTGCGGAGGTTAAGGCGGCAAGATTTGGACAGCCATTGGATGTGGGGCTTGAAGGATAGTTCAGAGTCCAGGACAACGCCTAGGACCTTGGCATGCGGGGATGGGCTGATAGTAATGCCATCAATATTGACAGAGAGATCAGGGGAAGGGGCACGTGGTGGAGGAAAAATGATTAGCTCGGTTTTGGATGGATTGAGTTTGAGGAAGTGGTGTGACATCCAGACCGATATAAAAATAAGAAAAAGTCACCCTGTCTACCCTTACTCCCTTTAAGAAGCTTTGTGCAGACAGAGCACCGGTCCCTCACTCTATCTCTGTTCTATATATAAGATGCTACAGTTTGCCCAGCCACCTACAAAACCTTTTTATATCCGCGAGTGGGAGAGAGACCTGCATCATGATTTTAATGAGACTGAGCTTGACCACCTGTACCGGTTGACCCATTCCAGCTCTTTTGATACCAGAATGCAAGAAACTAATTATAAGCTGTTAACATGCTGGTATAGCGTGCCTTCTAGGTTGGCAATGATATACCCCTCTCAGTCTGGCACCCGTTGGAGTAACTGCGGTCAGTGTGGCTCTTTCCTACATATTTGATGACAGTGCCCAAAGCTTTTTCCCTTTTGGTCTGATATTAAATCCCACATCAAAAGTATTTTCTATTTTGATGTCCCTGACTATCCAACTAATTTCTTATTGCATGTTCCTACCATATCTCTTAGTCACTAAAAGAAGTGTGTTTTGAACAACCTCCTTAATGCGGGTAAGCTTTTAGTCCCAAAGTTCTGGAAGAACTCCCAAAATCCTAGCCGGCAAGACTGGGTGAGGTTGGTATCCTCCATTAGTGAGGCTGAGGAATGGATAGCTAAATGCAAAGATAAATATGAACGATTTCATTCTATTTGGTCAGTTTGGATTCATCTGTTTGGATTCAGCCTCTACTGGGCAAAGTGACGTAGTGGTACGTCGCTCGCCCACGAGCCTCTAGGGGGCGAGCACGCGGCGCTGGAGGCGCGCCCCCGCTTGTTCACTAACATCCCCGCGCGAGTGACCGGCCACTCGCGATCTCCCGCTGGAGAGGGAGAAAGGCAGGCGGCTAATGCAAACAAAGCCGCCTGTCATTCTCCCTGGTGTAACTGCAGAGACTGTACGATCCTGCTATGTAGGATCGTATGTCTCTGTGGTTACATCATCAGCCACGCCCCCCCACAGTTATAATCACGCACCTAGGGATACATATAACCCACTGTTTACCAATAAAGTTAACCCCTTCACTGCCAGTGTCATTTTTACAGTAACAGTGCATATTTATTCTCCTGCAGGGCTAGCTCTGGAATGTTCTAGAACCCATTTGGATGAGAAAGTAGGTCTAGCGGGAAGGTCAGTAAAAATGCCTATAAAGTTAAAGCAGACCATCACCCTGCTCGGACACATTCTACCATTTGAAGCAAAAATACAATAAAAATGTGACTCTGCTCCGCATTGATTGTACTAGGTAACATAATCCCAGTAAAGAATTAGTCCCTAACAGATGTCAATACAATACACTTTATTAACACATCTGTAAAAGACAGAGAAAATGACAAATCCATAGCAAACAGTCAATATCAAGACATAAAACTACCAGCCACCAAATCCCCAAATTATATTATAATTAATCATATTCTAAATCCGTATTGTAAATGGATACCAGGGAAAAGGCAACATTATGGGGAATAAATAAAGTTCCACATGCTGCTGATGAAATAAACATGTGTTATTATAAGTGTGCCTCATTAAACAAGGACAGCTTCTCACTGAAATAAAAGGATGATGAAAATCAGTGAACATACGTATATGATAGTAATCCAGTGTGGCTATAAAAGTGCGGCCCAAAGGAGGTGTAGGGCTTAGCAGATTTTACAATCTATCCCTCACTTATGGACACGTGCACATAACCCTATTCAAAGAGTCCCCCTCAAAGATAAAGGCCACATATAGGGAAGGAAGGGTATTTCTTCCAAACCCAAAATCACAATATTTAGTTTGAAGACTTATTGATGAAGCAGATATACAGTATATTCAGTCCCTTTGGCCTAAAGGAGAAGATGAGATATACTGTAGATTGTGTACTGTAATCAAATCTAATAGGGTAACCATGTTCTTTCCTGAAGTCTCACTCAACCTCTCACACAGGTAGTATTATGAAACATCCGCTGGAATTAATGTAGCCCTGCTCCCAGGGGAGTGGCTTAAGTCAGGTGTATCCTCTTCACTTCTGACTGGCACTATTTGTTCTGTCATATTAAATGATTGAGACCACAAGTATTGCAGTGAAAGAACAAATTTACTGCTTTTAGATTTGAAATGAAATAAGAGTATACAAACAGAATCAGAGATAATACAAAAGTTGCCAATGAGGTAGATCCTGAGTTCCCAACCAATGATTTAAATAGAGTTCAGCACTCAGGATCTGGAACACCGACCACACATATATATGTAAATGAGTACATATATATGCTAGTGGACTGCTTTCAGCAACAATAATTGACACACTTAAAATTTTAGTTTATATAGAGAGTGACAGCAAATTAAGATTGACTACACTTAGTGAATAACATAGAATAAACAGTATAACGATACTAGCTCAGTTATCAGAGTGCACTCTGTGTACTAACGGGGGCCCCCTTTATATTGGATTTCCAAAGTCTCCTGGAGAGTGAGGCCTCACTAGTCTTCACCGGCAAGGAATCCTTAATAAATCCAAGGAAAGTCATTGTAATCCAAACAAAGGTGATGATGAACTGTAATCCCCAAAGTAGTCAATAATTGTAATCCACAGAGATGAATGTAAATAGTTCTGCATGCTTCTTTACAGGCTAACAGCCTAGGACTGGACAGAGTACTTAAGGCCTAATTCACCCATCTCGCACTATATGAAACTGCAGTGTCCAGCGGTATCTCTATAACTTAGTATGGCCTTCTTATTCAAACAGTTTGGCAGTCCTGCCCTGACTCAGTCTAGGTCTGTGATTGATGTAGATACTAGATGTCTCTCACCCAAACCGGGAACTCCGCTTTCCGCTGCAACCAGGCCCCGCTCTGCTCAGCGACTCCCTCGGCCTGTCAAACGACCTTCCTCTTGGTCACACTACCGAGTCTCCTCCACGCACACACACACACCACTCGCCTTAGCTCCGGTGTCTGCCACTAGGCCTCCGGCCTGCTTCTCTGCGACCCGCAGCTGCTCTTCCCCTTCTTTATAGTGTGCTGTCCTCGAGTCAAGAGAGCGAAATTGGATCCCGCCCCTCTTTATAAAGACACCCCCAGCAGGCTCCGCGAGTCACATCACTCCCTGGGAGAAGAGTCTCCTTACATAGCAGTCTATGGTCCTGGCTCCTCCTGGAACTATATCTCCCATAATTCAAAGTAACCGTCTTTGCAGAACTTTAATAACAAACAACAGTTTGAACAACACCAGCCGTGCGACCAGGCTACATTAAGTTAATTGGAAATAAAGCAATCCAAGGTTCAAAGGCAACCTCTGATTTAGATTCTTTCAACAATGTCCTCAAATCAGTCAAACTGAAAAGTATATAATGTTAAGTTATACCTATCCACTCCCCATGTTAAAAGTCTGGAACTTAGGTCCCATGGCAGGTGGAAAAGGCCTGACCGGTTTCACCAGCTTCATCTGACTGCATCAGAGGCAAGTGCATAACAAACCCAAACCATCATATATGTTCAGTGATGTTCATCATCCTTTTATTGCAGTGAGAAGCTTTCCTTGTTTCATGAGGCACACATATAGTAACACATATTTATTTCCTCAGCAGCATGTGGAACTTTATTTAATTCCCATGATGTTGCCTTTTCCCTGGTATTCATTGTTACATAGTTACATAGTTAGTGAGGTTGAAAAAAGACATCAGTCCATCCAGTTCAACCTATGATGCGTGTGTGTGTTTGCTTTTAACCGTACATTGTATACCCCTGTATGTTGTGGTCTCTAAGGTGCCCATCTAATAGTTTTTTGAAACTATCAATGCTCCCTGCTGATACGACTGCTTGTGGAAGAGAATTCCACATCCTTACCGCTCTTACAGTGAAGAACCCCTTACGCACTTTAAGGTTAAACCGCCTTTCCTCTAGTTTTAGTGAGTGGCCACGTGTCTTATTGTATCTCCTTTCTCTGAATAGTTTGTTCCATAAGTTCAGTGCTTGTAGTCTTTCCTCATAGCTGATGTCCTCCATTCCCCAAATTATTTTTGTTGCCCTTCTCTGGACTCTTTCCAGTTCCAGCACATTGATTATTATATAGTACAGGGATTTTGTGGGTGGTAGTTATATGTCTTGCTATTGACTGTTGGCTATGTGTTTATAACTTTCTCTGTCTTTTGAAGATGTGTTATTAAGAAGAAGATGTTGGTGCAGGACCCCATGTGCAGCAGTGGCATGGTGGATTGCTACAGAACACTGCTGAATCACTGGAAATGTGATTATTTTTTGGGGATTACTCGGAGGTGGGGGGGGGGGAGGGGGGAGTGAAGGTCCTCCTAAAACATTTACTGTTTTTGGTTTAATCGGGAAATGATCTCATGTCTATGGGGCAGGGAGACTCCACCCAATCTAAGTTGAGAAACCTGTCAAGATCACTGTGGTTCTCCCCTGAGATAGGCAAATATGCCTGCACCATTCTCCTCTCCACTGATCTTGGGGGACTCTGTCACTGGATGACTAAAGAAGCAAAGTGCAGCAGGTATAACGTGCAGGCTTCTGGAGGTTTCTTTACATAACTGGCCTTCCTGCCTGAATGTAGAGCCACTCTGACATGCAAAGCTCCTATAATCCTGTGTTCGTACTTGCAGGAGTTTTAACATTCCTGTTTAAAGGAATGATATGCAATTATAAGGTCTAAAGGTTGTCAGAATGGGTGCCAATGTCTGACAACCCTCAGAGATTACCATACACTATGCAGTTTTAAAAAATTAAATGGGAGTTCAATCCTACAATTAATTAGGGGTTAATAGGCAACACCTAACATTAATGAGAAATTATATTGTTGATAGTTGCAAGGATTTCATGGTAGCTTCAAAATATCTGTGTGACATTTTTTACCAAAGCAGTCAGTAGCTTTTAAGGAGGGATTTAAACTGGCAGTTTACTAGATCATAGTAATGCCCATCATAGTAGATCATAGTAAGAAAATGCAGATATAGGATTGCTTGTCAAGATGTGTTTTGTTTTCTATGTCTAAGGAATATGGTAAAAATGTGAACATGAAGTCATATATGTGGAACTGAAAATGAAGCAAAAAAAAGAAAAAAAAATTTAATGAAATAAATGTTAAAAATACAACAAATAAACTAAAAAAGTTATATCTTCCTGCTTGTATTTAGGTAAATACATGGACTAGATACATGGACATAGATACAAGATGTTATAATACTTTTAAGTACAACGTCCAAATCTAGCACCTTCCTACATGCTAGGATTAGGTAAATTTAGTTCTGGCTCACTGCATCCCAAAGAGTTGCAGTTTGTTGTTGGGCAACTTTAGTTGTGGCTCATTGTTGTGGCTGTGTTGATTGTTCTGACCTGTTCTATGTTTCAGTGGCTACAGAATTTGCTGCTTTCCCCTGACTGGCCCAAAAATGTTATGGAAATTAGTGGGCAGAAAGAGTCTAATCAGCAGCTGAATATTCATACAGCCTTGGCCAATCCCAAGAAAGAGGTGCCCAGATGGTGCCTGAGAGCCTGTATAAACACTCTGGGACAGAGGGCAACCTGGCCTTTTTCCCTGAGAAGGAGGTCACAGCCTAGGGGGGCTGCTAGCTAGATGCTTTCTATACAGTAAAAAAATGCAGCATGTTCTTTCTTGTTGACTGCCCTGGAACGCACTGCACTGGTGTGAACTAGGGTCATTGGTACATGTATTTTTGACATAGATTAAAAATGCACTGGACTGCATCTGTAGGCTGTACCTGGTGTGAACCAGCCCTAAGGCTGGCCATAAATGGTTCGAACAGTGTGTGGGCAGGCTGAATGTACCCAGTTGATCGATCAATCAACTTCGGTACAACCAGCCTGCCGGTTTCACTTGCGATTATCGCTAGCAGCTGCTATAGCCACTAGCAATCCGCATCCCCCGTGGCTGCAAGAAACAGATTTTCACTGTCTATGGCCTGCTTTAGGCTCTGTGTTATGTCTCTGCCTTCTGAACAATACACTGTTTAACAAACAATACACTATGTAGGTTGTAGTCCTGAATCTTACCTCGGCATGAAAGATCAGCTCCGTCCCATTTCCCGTCTTCATTACACATAGCAATCTCATTCCCACTTGCCATGATGTAACCAGGTAAACATTTAAAAATAAGCGTACTTCCATATGTAGTGTTCTGTAACTGCATTGCCATTGCATTTTGAATCGTAGGTGGTGGTCCACAGTCTGCAACTGTTATCATTTTTTAAAATAATTATTACCTACAATCACGTATGTAGTACAGCCTATATATCATTTTTTTTTTTTTTTTTCAAATAGGAATAGAATTCATGTGAGTCTTGAACTCTGGTGTATTTCATTAATTTCAAAACAATTTTGTACTATTTTAGCTTCCTATTGGCACAAATGAATTGGTACATATGTTTACTTCTCTAATACTGCAGTGAGGACATTTCCTCACAGTAGTTTGTGCCTTTATCTCTTCATTAAAAAAAAAAAAAAAAAAAAAAAAACATACCAATAGTGTGGGGCCCCCGAGCTTAATTCATCTTTTTTTTTAATGATTTATCACAAACTATGCAGAATTGATTGTCCCAGTGCCAACACACAACCTTTGGGCCTCGGGGGCCTGCCAGTGCTCCATGTGAATTCCAATCTAGTCCCAGTGGTTCCGTTGGCTATCAATAACAGGTGCCATCCAACACTAAGCCCAGTTGAATCAGTCAGCTAATGGGCTTTTTAACCTTCTATGAACCGCTCTATATGTGTTCTACATAGCAGCATAGCATAAAACAATACTTTGTATGGTGCAGTGACATTACCTGAGATTAGAGTTGCCACCTCATCCCTTTAATCCAGGACACATATTAATTACACAGGTTCTGAGACTGATATAATGCACATAAGGCACCAAGTGAGTTTAATTACAACTGTAATCAGCCACAGAAACTGTGTAATTAATGTGTGTCTTAGTTTAAAGGGATGAGGTGGCAGCCCAGCCTGTGATGTCATCAGCACTTTCTCTTATGGTTGCAGGAGTTTTATGGTAGCTTCAAAATCTCTGTGTGATATTTTTACCAAAGCAGTCAGTAGCTTTTAAGGAGGGATTTAAACTGGCAGTTTACTAGATTATAGTAATAAAATGCAGATATTAGATTGCTTGTCAAGATCTATGTTTTCTATGTCTAAGGAATATGAATTTGAACATGAAGTCATATATGTGGAGAAAAACAATTGAATGAAATAAATGTTAGAAATACAACAAATATCAAACTAAAAAAAGTAATACCTATGCATACTATAAAAAGTTATATCATCCTGCTTGTATTTAGGTAAATACTGTACATGGACTAGATACAAGATGTTATAATACTTTTAAGTACAATGTCCAAATGTAGCACCCTCCTAGATAGGTGCTAGGATTAGGTAAATTTACTTCATCTGCATCCAAAGAAGTTGCAGTTCATTGTTGGGCAACTTTATTCTGGCTCACTGTAATCAGTGTGGCTGTGTTGATTATTCTGACCTGTTCTGTTTCAGTGGCTACAGAACTCCCTACTTCCCCCTGAGTGGCCCAAAAATGTTATGGAAGTTAGTGGGCAGAAAGAGTCTTATCAGCAGCTCAATATTCATACAGCCTTGGCCAATACTAAGAAAGAGTTGCCCAGATGGTGAGAGTCTGTATAAATACTCTGGGACAGAGAGCAACCTGGTCTTTTAACCTGAGGAGGAGGTCACAGCCTTGGGGAGTTGATAGCTAGATGCTTTCTATACAGAAAAAATGCAGCATGTTCTATTCTTGTTGACTGCACTCGAACACACTGCAATGGTGTGAACTAGGGTCATAAGAATATATGGAAAACTGTACACTGTACATGTATTTTTGACACAGATTAAAAATGCGCTGGACTGCATCTGTAGACTGCACCTGGTGTGAACCATTCCTTTGGTCGGCCATAGATGGTTTGAACAGTGTGTGGGCAGGCTAAATGTACCAAGTTGATCGATCAATCAACCTCGGTGCAACCAGCCTGCCGGATTCACTTGCGATTATTGCTAGCAGTTGCTATTGCCGCTAGCAATAAATAGTGTCTATTCTTGGCGGGGACCCCTTCCCGTTACATAGTTACATAGTTAGTCATGTTGAAAAAAGACACAAGTCCATCTGGCTCAACCCAAAAAAAAAACAGTAAGGAAAACCCAACCATACAATCCCATATACACAATCCTATACCCGCAGTTGATCCAGAGGAAGGCAAAAAAACCCCAGCAAAGCATGATCCAATTTGCTACAGCAGGGGAAAAAAATTCCCTTCTGATTCCCCCGAGAGGCAATCGGATATTCCCTTCCCTAGGCGTAAAGATTGCCCCCTTGTCTTCTGTGTTGACCTTAAAGTGAACAACTCAACACCAAGTTCACTATATGGACCCCTTATGTATTTATACATGTTGATCATATCCCCCTAATCTCCTCTTCTCAAGAGGGAATAAATACAGTTCCTCTAATCTTTTCTCATAGCTAAGCTCCTCAATGCCTCTTATTAGTTTGGTTGCCCTTCTCTGCACTTTCTCCAGTTCACCGGTATCCTTTTTAAGAACTGGAGCCCAAAACTGAACTGCATATTCAAAATGAGGTCTTACTAATGATTTGTACAGGGGCAAAATGATATCTCTCTCTCTGGAGTCCATACCTCTGTTAATACAAGAAAGGACTTTGCTTGCTTTGGAAACCGCAGCCTGGCATTGCATGCTATTATTAAGCTTATGATCTACCAGAACACCCAGATCCTTCTCTGCTATGGATTCCCCCAGTTCTACTCTGCCTAGTATGTATGATGCATGCATATTCTTAGCCCCCAAGTGCATAACTTTACATTTATCAACATTAAACCTCATTTGCCACATACTGTAGTTGCCCAATGAAACAGTGCATTGAGGTCAGCTAGCAAGTTGGAGACATCCTGTAAAGAAGTTATTCCACTGCAAAGCTTGGTGTCATCTGCAAAGACTGAAATTGTACTTTTAATCCCAGACCCTATATTATTTATAAAAGATATTAAAAAATAAGGGTCCCAACACTGAACCTTGGGGTACACCACTGATAACCTTAGACCATTCAGAATCATTAACCACTACTCTCTGAATTCTATATTTTAGTCAATTTTCTATCCATTTACAAACTGATCTTTTTGCAAAATCCAAGTATACTACGTCCACAGCCACCCCTCTGTCCAAGGTTTTACTTACCTCCTCATAAAAAGAAATCAGGTTTGTTTGACAACTTTTGTCTTTCATGAATCCATACTGTCTGTTGCTTAAAATATTTTTTTTTCAGCAAGAACTCATCTATGTAGTCTTTTATTAGACTCTCCAGTACCTTCCCGACTATAGAAGTTAAACTAACAGGTCTATAGTTACTTGTCAAAGACTTTGATCCCGTGGTTGCAGGAAAGAGATTTGCACTGTCTATGGCCTGCTTTAGGCTCTGTGTTATGTCTATGCCTTCTGAACAATACATACACTGTTTAACAAACAATACACTGTATAGGTTGTAGTCCTGAATCTTACCTCGGCATGAAAGATCAGCTCCGTCCCATATCCCGTCTTCATTACACGTAGCAATCTCATTCCCACTTGCCATGATGTAACCAGGTAAACATTTAAATATAAGCGTACTTCCATATGTAGTGTTCTGTAACTGCACTGCCATTGCATTTTGAATCGTAGGTGGTGGTCCACAGTCTGCAACTGTTATCATTTTTTAAAATAATTATTACCTACAATCACATATGTAGTACAGCCATATATAATTTTTTTTTTATAAATAGAAATAGAATCCATGTGAGTCTTAGTGCCGGTTCACATTAGGTTGCTCTGACTTAGGGGGCGTCCTGTGAAGTCGCATGCAGCGCGACTTCGGCGCGACTTGCACAGACTTCATAAAATGAATGTCAATGCAAGTCGCCTCCAGGTCGCCCCAAAGTAGTACAGGACCCTTTTTCTAAGTCGGAGCGACTTGTGTCGCTCCTATTAGAACGGGTCCTGTACTACTCAATGGACCGCGACTGTGCACGACTTGCCAGGCTGACCAAGTCGCCTGACAAGTCGTATTAGTGTGAACCGGCACCTAAACTCTGTTGTGTTTCATTATTTTCAAAACAGTTTTCTACTATTTTAGCTTCCTATTGGCACAGATGAATTGGTACGTGTGTTTACTTCTCTAATACTGCAGTTGGGACATTTCCTCACAGTAGTCTGTGCCTTTATCACTTCATTAAAAAAAATTTAAAAAAACATACCAATAGTGTGAGGCTCCCTGAGCTTAATAAATCTGTTCTTTTAATGATTTATCACAAACTATGCAGAATTGATTGCCCCAGTGTCAACACACAACCCTTGGGCCTCGTGGGCCCTGCCAGTTCTCCATGTGCATTCCACTCTAGACCATAGTTTAGATTTGCACACTGAGTCCCAGTGGTTCTGTTGGCTATCAATAACAGGTGCAGTCCAGCACTAAGCCCAGGAGTTGAATAAGTCAGCTAATGGACTTTTTAACCTCCTATGAACCGCTCTAGAAGTGTTCTACATAGCAGCATAGCAGAAAACAAAACTTTGTATGGTGCAGTGACATTACCTGTAATGTCATCAACACTTTCTGTCCCTTCAATTTGCATGTTTAGAGATAATTCTGCCCTGCCTACCCTTGCAGCAGCAAATTGCATATATAGTGAAAAATTATCTGTAAAGCCCCGTACACACGTACCGATGGTCGGCTTACAAATGTTCCTCTTTTCTCCCCGGGATGTCGGTGTCTGCTGAAAAGTGCAAAGACAGCACAAGGACAGCACAAGAATTTTGTCCGCCGACTGCAGAAGTGATGTCATGTAATGGTTAACTTTCCCTGTGTTTTCTATTTTCTGAGCATGCCCAGTCTTGCAAATCTGCGGTCTGTCGGCCGAATTGTGTACTGACAGGCGAACAATCGTCCGTTCTGGTGTCGGCATACAAATATTTTCATGTTTGCAAGAAAGACTTTTGTCCGCGGATTGTGCGCAGACATCTGTCGGAGGCACCATACTAACACGCGTACAATCGGCAGATCCTTCGTCCACCGACGTTTGTATGCCGACGATCGGTACGTGTGTACGGGCCTTTACTGCAGATGTTTGAGGGAGGTGGGGTTGCAGAGGCTGAAAAGAAAAGAAAAAAAAGTGTAGAATAAAATATCCCCCCCTGCCTATTAATCCTCAGGTCCCAGAAAATATGTCATATTTACTGGATGACATTTGCTTTTATGCTTCAGTATTAAAATACTAATAGCGAGTGCTTTGACATTGGGGAATTTTAACTTTTGCAAACCTATAAAAAATGTGACTGTGATGCTAATTCCAGGCTGTATAAGACAAACTTAATCTTGCCTAAATGTTACATAAACAATTTACATGAGGAGAAAGGGGGTGTCCACAACTAAAGTATAACTAAAGACAAAACCTTTTTTTTTTTTTTTAGTTTTCGGGTGAAGTGCAGAGGGGTTAAAACACCTATCAGTTTTTATTGCTGTGTGTGCTCCTGTTACGTAAATTAACCCTCTCTATTTGTCTTGTTTACCATTATCATTGAAATTGAAAGTAAAAGAAAATCCCAAATTTTGGATTGTCCCAAGAAAAGTAATAGAGGGAAAATCGTCCAAAGGGCTACACTAGTTCTGGTGACCTGGGGGTCCCCAAGAGATTCCCTTAATTTGCAGGGATTTACGCTCACTTCCTGTTTTGCTGTGGGACAAGAAGTGAAGGGAAATCTCCGCAATCGGACACAGATGGCTGGAAGAAAGCATTCTGGAAGGCAGCCATATTTTTCAAAACTAAAGGTAGTAACAATATAATTGTATTGTCTTTTATAATAATAACCTAATTAATAATTGTGAATTTAAAAAATAACTTTTATGTGACCATCTGAACGTGGCAGAGTTTAAATAAACTGTCTGCCACTGATCTATGGGGATATGTAACACCATTGTATAGTTTTGTAACTGCTGTTGCAGCCACATAGAACTGGCCATTTTAATGCAGATAGTTAGTCAATATTACTTTAAATGATACAAATTACTTTAACATAGAATGACTTGTCAAAACAGTACACCCGGTTTTATATAATGTTTCTGAGTCCTATTACTTTGCGGTGCTGTGTTGAGCAAACACTATTTTACTGTAAATACCCAGTATCCTTTCATCCTAGTTATAAGTAGGGTTCCTTACCTTTACACACCAAATTAGCACCTTCCCAGTGTCCAGATGCATTGCAGACAGATGTATTGGATCCACTCTCTGCAATAAATCCTTTTGAACACACAAATGTAACTTTGCTTCTGTAAACAGTGCTATTAAATGAGTGGATTACAGTATCTGGCAAAGCTTGTGGGAGTTCACAGTCAACAGCTGGAAAACAAAGTTACATCACATAAAACTAAAATTATTATAACTCATTATTGGTCAAAATAATCACTTGCACTGAAATATATTGATATTTCTGGGGCGCAGAAAACAATTGTTTGTAAAGCCATTGCTGCAATGACACAAAATACAATAACATATTTGCATACATATTAATAATTACAATATTGTTGCTCTCCAAGCCTTAGGCCGGCCAAAGACGGTTCGAAATTCAACTGGTTCACCAGGACCCGGCTGGAATTCCAACCATGTGTGGGCAAGTTGAATGTACTAAGTTGATCTATCAATACTTGGGTACAACCAGGCTGCCTGATTCACTTGTGATTATAGCTAGAAGCTGCTATAGCCGCTAACAATAATCACTGTTTTCTCCCGGCGGGGACAGCTTCCCCTGCCCCTGAACCCCTCCTACTCGGGAGCAGACAATGGCTTGGCAGGAGGAATTTCTCTGTCAGCACTGTCTGTGTTGATGGGGGAATCGTGCAAATTTCTTTGGGTTGCAGGAAAGAAATACTTACCGTCTATGGCCTGCCTTAAGCCTAGCACACACTGCTAGTTTCTTTTTCAGGAGAAGGACTGACAGCTCAGGTCAGAGCCGCTGACTGCCTGAGCTGTTGCCTTTGAGCAATGATCAGGAGCTAGTTAGCAGGCCTTTTTTGGTCATGCCCCTTTGACAGAAGCCAATCGAACTTCTGTCGGACCTGCTGCAGTACACACAGGCCGAATGCCATCCAACATTCGGCTCGTGTGTACAGAGCTTTACTCTATTTATCAGTGTCAAGCAATTTGCTTTAATTATTTTAATGAGATGGTGGAGGTTTGCTAAGTGCTGTCCTGATTGTACTGTCTCGTTACTCCCAAATCCCTACTCCGTAGCAGCTATGGTTGCCATATCTTAAACTGCTGAAACACACAAGCCTAGAAAGATATTGTATATGTTAAACATGTGGCTCTATATATTTAGACTTTGGCATAGAGAACAGACTTGCTTGTTTGTTCTTACTCACTGTAATTATATTTTGGATTTTAATAAAGCAACATAAGGAGTGTGAACTACAGGACACCAAAACGGGGTTTAAAGTCAATTGGCTGGGCTAAATTTTTGACTAAGGGTGTTTATAGCATGTGAACACCCTGATTTTGAGCATCACTGGCAGTGCTCAGGTCACCTCTGTATTTTTTGTTGCTGATAACAAAATTATCACCTGTTCAGTTGGACTCAGTTTTTTAATTTTCCAACTTGACCCAATCCTTCACTTCTCTATGTGAAAATATCAAGTGTAATGTGTGAGCACCATTGCTGGCATCACGTAAAATCTGCTTGGGTTCTAGACCTGGAAAAAATTGTTAGAGAGCAAGCAAATATCTACCCTGCTATCATTCCTTTAGAGATATCTTCTTGTCTTTAGGCACCCCATTTAGCATATGTCTGTGGGTTCATAGCACATATCACAGTCAGGGACCTCTGATAGGGCAGTACAACCAGCCCTGCTGTACCAGGCCCGGTCCCATCAACAACAATACGGGGCCCAGGCAGCATTACAGTTTATTGCTGCATTTTAAAAAAACTAAAAATTAGCTTGCTAAACTTCTACCCTGCTCCTAATTGTTCATGGCGCGGGGTTAAACTATTTTCCTGGGCCCCATCAGGTCAACAGAGGAGCCCAGGTGCGCACAGAGGAGGGACTATTTCTTATTTTTACTCAATTAGTCCCAGCCAGCAGAGTGATACTGTGATTCTCCGCCCGGCACCCGCCTCCAGATTTCACTTGCTGAGATGTGAGGTGGCTGACAGGGAGCATCTGAAGAAGATCGTGGCTGCAATGAACACAGTGAGTGAATAATAGAGCATCGAATCCTTACTGTGTCCTATTGTGTATCTACCAGCACAGCAGGTTATCATTAGCATTACAAAAATCATCACAGGCAGCACAGTAAGCTTATGCTCTATCATGGCTCTGTGTCACATAGCTACTGAGGGTGCTGACTTTGTTATGGCTGTGCTGTGTTACAGTCTGTAACATTCAGCACAGACATAAGTTAACAAAGTCAACAAACAACAGCGATGTGACAGCCATGATAGGGTACCTGCTTACTGTGCTGCCTGTGTGATAATTGTAATGCTGGTGCTCATGAGACAGTGAGATGCTTCTTTACACTTCAGTTGGGGAAGCAGTAAATGTGCAGTGGAGCTGCATTTTTACCACCCCCAAACCAATCCCCTTTAACCACTTCCTGTCCAGCAACGTACCAGTATGTCACTAGATTGGAAGGGTGATATTTGGGTCATCACTGCAGCAATGATCGAGAGATTATTTTTAGCCCCAGGGATTCTGCAGAAAGTAAATGTAATCCTAGATGCTAAAATGGCTGGATTACTTTTACAGGCAGTGGAAACGGGTCCCACCCCTGCCTTTAAGATGTGACTAGTAGCATTCAGTTCCTGGGACACAGTGAGAGGGATGGATGTCATTCCTCCCACTGTGTGACGTCACAAACTAGAAGCAACAAGGATTTTGCTTCTGGTTTCGGTCTGACATAAACAAGCCGTTACTAGCTTGAACAAGCATCTGATCAAACCCGTCTTGGTTTGATTGGATTCTTTGGAGACCAAAGGACAGATGTGGGGTCTAAAAGACCCCAGATCTCTCCATTAGGAGGACCTGTTATGGCCCATGCTATCAGAAGGGATGTTATTCATCTCTTTTATGATTAAAAACGTTTATTTGAAAAGTATTTCAATACAACATTCGTGGTACAGCAGTTCGGATTAGATTTACATAGCACAGTGAACAGATGCGTATACATCACGGTAAACCATAAGTGAACAATATAGGAAATACCTATGGAACATTTTTTTTTTTTTTTAACCAAAATATAGAAGTATCAGAAAAATATAAATTTATCAACAGGGTATTGCAGATAGTTCAAAGACATAGATCATCAATTCCATTAGCATATTAGGGCGTGCCTATATTAGAGATTCAGATTAACATCTCACTATGGTGGGGAGAGTCTGTGTCAGAGGATAATACTGTATATCTTTGTGCAGATAGCTCAATATGCTGAAGAGTTGGTACAATGAGTATTCAAGAATGGTGTTTTAAGTATATGTTATGAGTCTAAGGAGCATTTGTAAAGAAACCATGGGTTCCATTTCAAGTCGAATTGTTTTTTTGAGTTGGTGATCATCTCTTTTAAAAGCAAGAAAAGACAGAAAAAAAATAAAATAAAGATACAGTGCAAACTTTTTTAATTTTTAATAACGTAAAATTAAAAAGAAATTTAAACTGCCCTCGCTCTTTCGAACACACGCGTTGGCCCCGCATGCATGTGTGAACAGCATGCGGGTGTGAACAGCAACAAACCTGCATTTTGTTTCCAGGCGGGGTCAGGATAAAGGGCATAGTTGAATTGGCCCCGTCAGGTAAGATGTACGGGGCCCCATCATTTCTAACAGCAGCCCGGATCACAGTTATAACCTTATGACCGTAAGTGTTTAAATGCAGAGGCTGATTATTCACTTATTTATAGTTACAGCATAATTTGTGCTACTTTTCTCATATATGCACTTCATTGTGAGGTCCTTTTTCCTCTGATTCCCTGCATTTGCATAGAGGCACCTGGACACCCGCGATCCTCCTTCTGATTATGATGGGATCCACCCCTGGGCGCCGCTCCCACTTTGTCTCTCGCATGTGCCTTCCTTGTGACATGGAACTCTGGGGACCCACCCTTCTGCTGGGCGTGTCTCATCGGGTGGGCAGATGATCTCACGTCACGGTCGGCAATTATGTGAGCACTGGTGCGCAGGTGCGAGCTTGCAAGCTTTGCGTCCGCATCCCGGTCTGACATCATTAGGTCGGCAGGGTGAAGGGGGTATATATACAAGCTCCCATTATGCCAGCTTCAGTGTCTCTCTACATTCCTTGCGCGCCGGTGTCTGTTCCCTGACTCTTGAAGGTAAAAGATACTTCTCTGGAAAGCTTTGGGATAGTCTAATCCCCTTCTCTCCTCTATTCTTTATATCTTGTATATTTTTTTGAAGATTCCTAGTTAGCAATTGCTTGTTTTAGGTGGACACTTTCTCAATATAGACCCACACACTTTTGTCTATACTACTCCAGCAACTTATCATTGGGGTTGTGTGTGTTTTTTTCTCTGTCTAATCTGTTTTTTTGCCAGACAGGACTTAAATTTAAACACTCCATCATCAGGGACATCCTTTGGCGCGTTAGGTATATGGGACATGTGTGTGATACATGTAAGTGTATATAAATTCAGAACAGAAGTATATTATAAATCCTTTTTCTTTTTTTCAAATAAAGATTCAAATATAAATACTGTATTTTCTGGCGTATAAGACTACTTTTGAACCTCAAAAAAATCGCCCAAAAATGGGGGGTCGTCTTATACGCCGAGTATAATATCTCCAAGGCAACCTAAGTATAAGTATTACCGGTAGATGAAAATTAGGGGGGTCGTCTTATACGCCCAGTCGTCTTATACGCCGGAAAATACGGTATCTAAAATTACCCATGTTTTGGCAGGTTTTTTAAAAAAAGCACTGTGTCTTGGGCTGTTTATTTTCTACCTTGGGGGCTTAATATCCCCTCTGCGGGAGACCCATTTGGTGGGGCCCTTTTGCCTTTGACCCATTGGATCTGAACTTAACTACATCACTACAGTTCTTTTTCAACAGTAGATTGGGATTACATGCTTCAGGTATGGTTATCCCAACTTTTTATCCCTTATCTTTATTATCTTCCCCCTTTTTCTTTTTATCTTTTCTCTGGATTGAACCTTTTTTTCTGGTCATTATATGATATGAATTACCTTGATGTAATGTATCAAATATAAATGTGTCTTATTTGTATGTTTTCTCTTTATCAGTTTTTCACTATACAGTATATACCTTAATTTCCCTGAAGAAGCCAGTCCGGCGAAACCGGTTTGAAATTGAAGTTTAATAGGAATTACTGTATGTTTATACCCCTACACAAAAAAATACAGAAAAACTTTTTGATGTATGTTTGTTTTATGAAGCTGTATGGAAATAAAATCTAACTAATTTTATTATAAATATATTTTTGGTATTGGCAATATTTTTAAATAGTCATTAAGTACTGTTAAAGTCCCACATTCTACAATTTCCTTATAAACTATGCATTTTAACCTGTGGACATGACTTAAATGAATTCTGTGATGAGCGCAATATGGGGGCAGCCATTGCTGACCTCCTAATATAGTCTAGCTTCCTCTGGTTTCAATATTTTATGAGTCACTAAACCTGAATAAAACAGAATAAAATTAAATCAGAACTCCTGATCTACAAACTTGTTCCAAATCTGTCTATTGAAATCCCAGGACAAGCATCACAGTCTGGTAACAGGCATTCTAAAAAGGAGAGGTCAGTATTTTTTTAGTCCAGATTTCTTGAAGTTGTTATTCTAGGTTCAAAATTGCTCAAAATTTCCAAATAGTTTTTTGGCTGGTGCCAAAGGTTTTTTGTCATAATAGTCAAAATAAGCTACTGTTTTCTTAATAAAAGTAATTAAAACTTGAAGCCAGGTATATATTAAAAAAGTCAAATCAATGCAGGTATGCTTTCCTAAAAATATTTTAAGTGCACTTTTTAAATTGACTAGTGGAAATACCTGGAATGGTATCAGTTTCTTGCAATTTACTGTACAGCAGAGCTGAGATTGAAAGAGGAAAACACAGCACAAGGAGCTAATCAGGTGTAATGCAGGGCTCATGTGCTAACAAAGAACTAATAGGATGAGAGGGCAGATTGTCAGAAAGATTAACTTTTAAGCTTCTACTTCACATTTCAGTCATAGGCTGGGAGAAAGGTGAAGAAGACCTGTGTTATGTAACTGGGTCTTGTAACTGGAAATAAAGTCAGGTCTCTAGGCTAGCTGTATCGTATGGCAGAACTTCATTCTCAGGAATGAACGTACATAAAGACAAGTTCTTTCGCAGGTAAAACAACTATTATATCTGTATCATATCAACAGTTAATTGTCTACACTTATCAAACAGATATATCAAAACCAAAAAGCAGCAAATATGAAAAGTTGTTATTGTAAGGTTTTATAAATACTTTAAGCGTTAACATTGTCAGATTGTCGCATGCTAGTCTTACGCTTTGCAAATTTGCCCCTTTTCCCCTTAACAATCTTGCACATTAATTAAGTTCTGGATAAATCATCTCTAGATATGAAATAAAAAAATAGCTACTTACCTTTACATTTCATTAATACCCCATGCCATGAACCGTTATCTGAGCAGGTAGCTGTGTTGTCCTGGATATTCTCAGCAATGAATCCATCATCACATCTGTATTTTGCCTTACTTCCAAATGTGGTAAGACTCATAATGTCTGTGTGCATATCTTGCAAAACTGGTGGCTGCCCGCAGTCAACAGCTTAAAAATTATATAAAAAATGATTTAGTTTACAATATTCTGCAATTACTACTATGTAACAAATTCTAGTTATATTTTATGATGGTTTTCATTTTGGACACCAGATTCAATTTATGAGATATAAATCAGACTCACCAATGAACCACGGGCACTAAACTGGCTTGCACCAAAGTATCGCTATGGTAACCTTTTTGTCATGGGAATTGTTATTGCTAATAAAGTTTGTGCCTGCAGGTACTGGTTATGAAAATCTGCTCTCAAATAACCAAGAATGTAGCCTGAAACATATAAAGGTATTTGAAATAGCACATTTACAAACTATAAAATATGTTATTTATGTTATTTTCTTTAACCATTTAAGCCCCGGAGGATTTGGCTGCTCAAAGACCAGGCCCTATTTTGCATTTCGGCACTGCGTTACTTTAACAGACAATTGCGCGGTCATGCAACGCTGTACCAAAATGAAATTGACGTCCTTTTTTTCCTACAAACAGAGCTTTCTTTTGGTGGTATTTGATCACCTGTGCGATTTTTATTTTTTTGCGCTATAAACAAAAAAAAGCGACAATTTCGAAAAAAATAACAACATTTTTCACATTTTTTTATATGAAATTCTCAAAAATAAAAATTTAAAAATCAAAATCTTTTAACATTTTAGGCCAATTTGCTTGTTGCTACATATTTTTGTTAAAAAACCCCCGCAATAAGCATATTTTGATTGATTTGCGCAAAAGTTATTGCGTTTACTAACTACGGGAAAGATTTATGTAATTTATATTGTTTTTTTTTTTAACTAGTAATGGCGGCGATCTGCGATTTTTTTTGCGGGACTGCGACATTGCCTCGGACAGATCGGACCCCTAACTGACATTTTTGACACTTTTGGGAGTACCAGTGACATTACTACAGTAATCAGTGCTATAAATATGCACTGTTACTGTCAAAATGACACTGGCAGGGAAGGGGTTAACTTTATTGGTGATCAAGGGGTTAAGTGTGTCCCTAGGGGCGTGATTCTAACTGTCAGGGGGCGTGGGTTGTTAGATCATCACATCACATACGATGCTACATAGCAGGATCGCATAGCCTCTGTGATGATCTAAGGGAGAATGACAGATGACTGTGTTTACATCAGCCGACTGTCTTTCTCCCTCTCCTGAGGGAGATTGCGAGTGACCGGCGGACATTGGAGCTGCCAGCCACACGCGCGGGGATGGCAGGGAACGAGCGGGGGTGGTAAGCGCACCGGCGGCGCATGCTTGCCCCCTCTAGGCTCATGGGCGAGCAACATACCGGTACGCCACTTTGCCTGTAGGGGGCTGACTGCCGCAGTATATCGTCGTGCGGCAGTCGGCAAGTGGTTAACCTAAAAAAAATTCAGAAAGGATATTTGTTTTAGTTTATCTGTCCCATATGAAATATTTTGTAAAAAAAAATATTTTTTTTAAATTCCTTTTTAATAAAATCAAGATTAACATAAATAATCAAATGTAAAAACCTTAGAATTGTTGAAGCATACAAACACAATGCATTAGAACAATACAAGTCATTATAACTTGAGCAGAACAATAGGAAAATAGGCAGCAGTACAACTTCTTTTTTAAGACCTAATTTAAAAATAGACTTGATGGAATAATAGCCTTGCTTTTCTTCCTGGGAAACTTTGCTGTCTAAGCAGGTGGAGTGGCACACAACAAAGAGTACTACATGAAACTGTTAATGCTGTGTATTATTTATTTATTTTTAGTTCTTTTTTTACACATCACGCACTTAGATAACATATTCAAAAGTCAAAAGTACATATTACATGGTAGCATCACAGACAGGTACACAATACTGTCTCAAAACATATAAGCTCACCCACGAACAGAAATCTAGGTTATTGAATAAGTTAGGAATACATAAAATAACGTATATTCAGCCGAACACTAATCCCCAGTACACTGTAAGTTTCCGAAAAGGTATAACAGATGCCTCCTGCAGTAAATGTGTCTAACACAATACCTTCGGTCTTAGAACTAAAGAAAGGTAAGCATCGTGGTCAGCACAATCTGTAAATTTTAATCCTATAACTGTTCTTATTCCCTACTGTACAGGGAACAGGTGGGGGAAACAAAGGAATTCAGGAAGGGAGCAGAAGGGGAAAAATGGAAGTAAGAGAGGGTGGGAAGGGCAGGGAAAGGAAAAAATGTTACTCATCAACTCCCAGTCCCCCCCCCCTCCCCTCCGAGAAAAGGAACAGGGTTATGTCAAAGGTCAGGTCGCTGTTGGTCAATGTAAATAGTTCTCCTGGGTTCTAGTTATTGAGTCAAGGTACTGGAGAGAACAGGTATAACCTGCCCATGGCAGCCAGGTATCCCTAAATTTGTCTTCTCTATTATAAAATGTGTCTGTCAGGCTCTCCATCCCCATGGATCTGAGTTCCCTTAGTCTGACAAACCAGTGACTTAAGGTCAGAGGAGAGGTTTGCTTCCAAAGATCAGAAATGAAAGCATAGGCCGCGCTCAACCAATGGACAGTCAATTAATTTTTATATTAGTGCAAAGGTACTGGGTTAATATGTAACAAATAGCCCAGGGGGTCTGTGCCACGTTATACAGATGTCAATTGGATAACATACATTAACTCCGGAACAGAACTGCCATAACAATGGACATTGTAAAAAAAGAGGGAGGAGCGTACCCGGCTCCTTGCGTCATCTCCAGCACAGCTTTGAAATTTGAGGGTAGAATTTATTAGGCAACACCATTACTCTATACTGCCTTGGCAGTAGTTTTTTTTAACCCTGTTTTTGAAAATCAAAGATTTCAGGGCTAATCAGGTAGCTCTGTTAATTTGCACTTTAGTAAAGGAAACTTGTAAGTCCAACTCCCATTTACGAATGTATGGGAGTACATAGTCCTCCACAGGTGCATACAACAGCTTATATATTGAGAATAACAAATGGGGTAAAAACTAACGTTTGTTACACAGGCATTTATAGAGAGCCAATGATCTAGTATAGAGACCTGGGTCAAAGATCCAGTGCAAAAAATTGTGCAATTAATACGCTGACTAGGGGCTCAGTGGAGGCTAAACCAGGGCAAAGATGTCCTAGGCGTAACAACTGTCTATTATCCATGCCTGGCAAAAACTAGGGATTAGGTACAGTAGCACCAATGTTAATGAAGAAGGGTAGTGAGATAACCTCTGTTGAAAGAAAGTTTGATGAATAACTGCTATAGTGGCACCAATAGTGGGATGTCCTTTGAGTGATCAGTAATGTTCCACTGGTACCCGGGGGAGGGTATAGAGGGCCGCTGGAGTAGAATGTTGTTGAATTCAAGTCCATAATTTGGACTGTGGCAAAGAACACCACCACTGGACAGATGTAAAGGACATAGTGTTACAGCGTTAGGAAATGTGTTAGCAACATGTAGCATAACACATTGAATTAAATAGGTTATACCAAGAGACAAGAACTGTGAGCAGTCGAAAGATCAAGTGCAAAATTATGGAAATTAGGGTCTCAAACATTAGAGGGGAAAAAAGGGAGTAAATGGGGCAAAAAAAAAGAAAAAAAAAAGGTGGGAGGAAAACAGAAGGGGGAAGAAAGATGAGGGAAAGGTGAGGGCAGAGGGGCAAGGTGAAATGCTCTCCACTCCAACATGTCCCCCCATCTGAAGTGCCCAACTCAGAAGGGAAGAATGGCTCGGAACTCCTGTGAATTATGGAATATAGTCCAGGTGGCCCAGATCATGGTGTGCCTCTCCAACCTATTATACTCTACTGCCAACAAATGTTCCAGATCCATAAGGAAATCCATCTCCAGCACCCACTCAGCCAGGGTAGGCACACTCAGGGATCTCCAGCGTCTGGAAATAATGGCTCTGCCAGCTGTCAGAAAGTGGTGTTTAGTAGCTTTAAAAGAACCAGGCAAGATAGATAATAGAGTGATTAAGGTGGTATTAGGAGTAAATGTTCCCATAACTCTACAGTACAATTGCAATATAGAAGCCCAGAACCTCTTGATCGGGGGGGGGGGGGGTTATCGCCCCAGACATTAAGCATCATGCCTCCAGCATTCCTGCACTGCCAACACTGCCAACACTGACTTGAAATAGAAGTAGAGGTTTGGAATGGGAGAGGGAAGTCAAGATGGAATAAATTTGGGAGACTGCATGCCTTGGGGGTGAATCACAGAGTAGAAAGTAATCAAGTGAGGTAGGACGTGACAAGAGTTTTTGCCTATTAACGATAGAATGAAGGAAGGAAATGTTGTTTTCGGAAGAACCACTGCTCCATGCCCAGAATGTTGGAGAAATAAGCAGTTAGGTTGGAGAGAGAAGTGTCTGTTGGGAGGATCAAAACCAGGCGATGATTGGATTGTTCGGACCAAGAACCAAAGGTATGTCTATGGACCCCCATGGGAAAAGAGGGATTATCAAACAGAGGTGTCAAGGAGAATACTTTGCAGTTCAACCAGGGACGCTTCAAGCAGTTTATGAAATGAGGAAGTAGGTACATAAACTGGAACAGTTTGGAAGAGATATAGGAATCTTGGAACTACATCCATTTTCATACTATTCATTTTCCAAACCAAGAGAGCGATTTCCTATCAAAGTTTTGAAGGTACGAGATGGTTTTTACACAAGAGGGGATAATAATGGAGGGAGTAGAGCTTAGAAAGGTCTTGTGGAATAAGTATCCCTAAGAGTTTCATAGAGGAAGAGCAGATCTTAAAAGGGAAGTTTGCCTTAAGGGCAACATTAAGGTTTCCAGATTTAGATAAATTGACTTTAAAGTTACTCAGGGATCCAAAGGTTCAAAATTCCTGTTAGATAAGATAGATAGGGATTGAGTTATTTACAAAAAGAGGTCATTTGCAAATAAGGATAATTTGACCTGTAACGTTCCCACAGATATCCAGGGGATGTTTGGGTTACGCTTAAGGGCAACAGCTAAATGTTCCATCATGAGCATATATAGCATGGGGGACAGTGGGAGGCCCTGGCCCATACCATTTTTGATAGAAAACCATAGGGACAGGGATACGTTGACTCTCACCCAGAATGATGGAAGGAAAACCTCAAAATGCTAGAGATTATTCTAGGGCAAAATTATTTTTGGGCTAGAGTATGCTGAGGGAAACACCAACTGACTCTGTAACAGGCCTTCTCCATGCTGATCAATGAAAGGCACACAGGAACTTGATAAATTTTGACATGTTGCATTAACAGAAACGTTGTGAGTGTATTGTCCTGGGCTTCTTGCCAGGGGGCGAAACCCACCTGGTTGAGATGGATAAGTCCCGACAGCAATGGCTGGAGTCTCCTGGCAGCCATCCTGGAATATTTTTTGAGGTAAACCCAATCAATGAGATGGGGCGGTAATTGGTGCAGAAGGTGTGGTCTTTATCCAGTTGTTTGTAGAATTTACAGTGGTGATCGAAGGTTTGGGCACCCCAGGTAAAAATTTGTATTAATGTGCATAAAGAAGCCAAGGAAAGATGGAAAAATCTCCAAAAGGCATCAAATTACAGATTAGACATTCTTATAATATGTCAACAAAAGTTAGATTTTATTTCCATCATTGACACTTTCAAAATTACAGAAAACAAAAAAATGGCGTCTGCAAAAGTTTGGGCACCCTGCAGAATTTATAGCCTTTGCAAGGCTGAGACCTGCCAGTGTCATCAATCATTGTCTGGGAAGACCAGGTGATGTCAATCTCAAAGGATTTAAATGCCCAGACACATCTAACCTTGCCCCAACAATCAGCACCATGGGATCTTCTAAGCAGTTGTCTAGAAAACTGAAACTGAAAATAGTTGACGCTCACAAAGCTGGAGAAGGCTATAAGAAGATAGCAAAGCGTTTTCAGATGTCAATATCCTCTGTTCGGAATGTAATTAAGAAATGGCAGTCATCAGAAACAGTGGAAGTTAAAGCAAGATCTGGAAGACCAAGAAAAATATCAGACAGAATAGCTAGCAGGATTGTGAGAAAAACAATTCAAAACCCACGTTTGACTGCACGATCCCTCCAGAAAGATCTGGCAGACACTGGAGTTGTGGTACACTATTCCACAATAAAGAGATATTTGTAAAATATGGTCTTCATGAAAGAGTCATCAGAAGAAAACCTCTTCTACGTCCTCACCACAAAAAGCAGCGTTTGAACTTTGCAAATGAACATATAGACAAGCCTGATGCATTTTGGAAACAAGTTCTGTGGACCGATGAGGTTAAAATTGAACTTTTTGGCCAGAATGAGCAAAGGTACGTTTGGAGAAGAAGGGGCACAGAATTTAATGAAAAGAACCTCTGTCCAACTGTTAAGCATGGGGGTGGATCAATCATGCTTTGGGGTTGTATTGCAGCCAGTGGCACAGGGAACATCTCACGAGTAGAAGGAAAAATGGATTCAATAAAATTTCAGCAGATTTTGGATGGTAACTTGATGCCATCTGTGAAAAAGCTGAAGTTAAAGAGAGGATGGCTTCTACAAATGGATAATGATCCTAAACACACCTCGAAATCCACGGGGGATTACATTAAGAGGCATAAACTGAAGGTTTTGCCATGGCCTTCACAATCTCCTGACCTCAACATAATTTAAAATCTATGGATAGACCTTAAAAGAGCAGTGCGTGACAGTCAGCCCAGAAATCTCAAAGAACTGGAAGACTTTTGTAAGGAAGAATGGGCAAAGATACCTCAAACAAGAATTGAAAGACTCTTGGCTGGCTATAAAAAGCGTTTACAAGCTGTGATACTTGCCAAAGGGGGCAGTACAAGATATTAACTCTGCAGGGTGCCCAAACTTTTGCAGACACCATTTTTTTTGTTTTCTGTTATTTTGAAAGTGTAAATGATGGAAATAAAATCAAACTTTTGTTGACATTTTATAAGAATGTCTAATCTGTAATTTGATGCCTTTTGGAGATTTTTCCATCTTTCCTTGGCTTCCTTATGCACATTAATACAAATTTTTACCTGGGGTGCCCAAACTTTCAATCCCCACTGTAGTGGTAGATTGAGATATTTTAATGAAAACATAAAGGGGGTCAGCGCTAAAGAAAATAAAAGAAATGGGCAGCTTGCAGCACCTCCAAATATAGAATATTAAAGCATGTGCTATTAACACAGCATTCATAATGTGCAAGAAACATCTACAATATTCAAAAACTATAAAAAAAAAAATAAATCAGTGTAGAAAACGTCCAATGCAAAAGAGTCCAAATATCACCGCAAAGAATGTGTCTTCCATCAGCCAATGGAAATCCTCTCCACCACACTTGAGCAGCAAAGCTAAAATGTGCTAACCTACATTAAAGCCGCCAGAGGAAAGCAGCAACATGCGTATTTGTGTCAACAGGATCCTTCACACATAAGAATAGAATAGAGAAACTTCAATGGTGTAATACTGTAAAACCACTTTATTAAATACAACCTCAAAAACTACTCACAAAGTTAAAATCAAATCCAGCTCACCCCATGAATTGTCCTTTAAAACTAACTGTGCCACCAAACCCACTAGTGCTGGTATGTAAGCCGAGAAGATTAGCGTCTCTCCCAGTCCTTTAATGCATCACTTCCGGTTTGTCACTTATGGATCTGCACCTGACGTCACTTCTGATTGCTGTACAGCCATACCCTGACGTAAATTGTCCTTATGACTTCATCTAAGGGAGATCCCTTAACTCACGAAGTTCAGACTTTTGGATCATTTGGCCTGGATAGCTGGCGGGAAGTAGATGTACCGCCAAGTATGACCCAGCATGCTCAAGATGAGAAAGGAGCAGTGGTCAATGACACTTGGTTGTTATCAGGCCATCCCAAACAATCAGGAAGCATGACAGGTGCAGACTTCAAAAACTGAAACAGGTCAGGCAACTGAGATGGATAACGCAGAGCGAAAGATCTGTTTTGCCTTTGAACTATAACATAGAATGCAAAGCCCAATCTGTGGGTTGCCCCTGCTGCATAGATCATATCCAACAGGGAATGCAGCATGCCCTGCTAATGCTGTGTAATTTTTTTAAATGACTGAACAGAATGAATATTTCCAGTAATGAAGCTAGTGAGTGTTGTACTTAAGAAATATTTTGTCCTAGAAAAGAATTCTGGTTTAGTTCAGTTACTGCTGTGTTTCAATCTTCTGTTTGACTGTAGTTGTGTAGAAAAAGTTGAATATTGTGGGGTAGATTAGCAGACTGGCCATACATTGCTAGAGCCCTCTGTTTGGAAATTCCAGTGATACACACAAATAGCAATGGTGAACAGGGACAGCACCCTCTACCCAGTCTAACACCCCCCGAGCAACAAGCAGAGCAGACGGGGAAGAGGAAGGCATAAGAGGGACCACGAAAACTGACTTACTTTTTTGGAATCGGCCGGGGATCAAACACCCAAGATGGCACTGAATCCAGTAATTCCCCCTCCTTGACCTAATAAACACCCAGACACAGGGCTCTCTGGAACGCGGCACCAGACAAAGTGCCATGACAGAAGGCAAAGTTCTCCCTGTGCATCAGCCACAAACAGGCTGGCAACATTGCAGCATAGGACAATCGCAGCGACACCAGGAAACCAATTGACTCTATAAAAGAGTCATAGGGCCTAATCTGAGGTATAAAGGTTCAGGAATTGGGACTGATCTGAGGTTTGATAGTACAGGAATAGCGGTGATCTGATGTATGAAGGTGCAGGAATCCGGGCAGATCTGTGGATTGAAGGTGCAGGAATTGGGGCTGATCTGAGGTGTAGAGGTGCAGAAATTGGGGCTAATCTGAAGTGTTAAGGTGCAGGAAATGTGGCTTATTTGAGACCTGAAGGTGCACAAAATGGTGTAATATGAGGTAAAAAGTTACAGAAATTGGTGGTAATCTGATTTGTGAAGTTTCAGGAATTGGAGCTGGTCTGAGATCTGATGGTGTAGGAATTAGGGTTAATGTGAGGTGTAACAGTACAGGAATTGGGCCTGGTCTGAAGCTTGATGGTGCGGGAATTGTGCTGATCTGAGGTGTGAAGGTGCAGGAATTAGGGCAGATCTGAAAAGTGAAGCTGCAGGAATTAGGGTGAACCTGAGGGTTGAATGTGCAGAAATTGGGGCCTGATCTGAGAGAACTTTATTAGGTTGACCACTATCACCTCACACTTTATTTCCAACTGTATAACTGAACTGAATTTGCTAGCTGGCATATTCATTTCAACCTTACTGTACTTACCCAGCAGCCAATGGTGTATCATCAATGTGTGCAGGTTGTTCACCGCACATGGGCCCCCCGAGGGAGGGGCCTACTGTGACCCACCCTGCACCCATGATCCCCTGGTTGACAGTCAAATATGATCAGTGCGACAGTTGCTAGCACCGATTTCCCTGTATGGCTGTCAGCTCAGGGCCATCTTACCGAATAGGCACGATGGGCAGTTGCCCGGGGGCCCCACTTGCTCGGGGGGTCCAGCTGCCCAGCGACCCAGCCCCAGCCAAGCATTAGTCCTGATTCCTGTGTACATCCCACCGCCAAACTTAGCAGGTGGCAAGCGCCTGTCGGCCCTGCACTGCTGTCAGGCCACTTGAGCCATGGAGGGGGAGCCCACAACTGCAGGAATGCCTGTCCACCTCCACGGAAACAGGCCCACACAGGACAGTCATGTCTGACTCCTGTCCATGTGTGTGTTCACCGGACCCAGCCGCCCAACTTGGAAGCTGTGATTAGCCTGGCACTGCTGTACCAATAAATATCGCCTTATCAATAATTTGCATTTTATTCTCGTGGGTGATTGTGTAGGCTGGGCCCCAGTGCACTGCATTGCCCTGGGCCCTTTAATACTCTTAAGATGGCACTGTGTCAGCTGAAAAGTCAAACAGAGAGATTTTCTGAATTGGACATGGTGAGCGATCGCTACTGATCACTCCTGTGTCCTGTGATAACTGAGCAGCATAAACTGTGTTTACTCTGCATCAGTTTATGAATGAACAGTAGCCTCTGTCTCCTCTTCATTCATCTTCAGTGCCGAGTCTGCTGAGAAAGGGACTGGGGAATCTGTGTCCTCAATCTCATTCTCTGTCTCAAAGGGGAGATGTCAGGGGTGTGTTTAGACCCCTAATATCCCACCAAAGCCCACCAACAGGGAACACTGTCCACTGCCCAAATCCCCTCCCACCCAAAAAGCATAGTAAAAAAGAATTAAAAACAAATTCAATTGTAAGAATATAAATACATAAAGATAAAAAACTACTGACACCATCCACTGCTCTACTGCCACTGTCCACTGCCCTACTGACACCATCCACACGCTATTCTTTTCCTAGGGCCTGTTTTTTATCTTGCACATGGCCCCACTGATTTCATGATACTCTCCTGTCCGCAGCACACATCTTCTGGAACAAGGGTAAGTTACCATTTACTTTACTACTTACCATAGATCTTGGACGGTGTTCACTTCTTACTATTATTCATTTTGTTTACTGCATTTACTTTATAGAAATTTGTTTTCATGATTGATAGTGTGAAGTTGACATTTTTTTTATGTAGCTGACACTCTCAATTTTCTTTAAAACATTTTTCGGCATACTATGCTCAGTTGCCTGTCCTAGACGAAATGAGCAAAAAACCCTTATAGTGCAGGGAAGGGAGGACATTGCAAAGGTGTATTTTTTATTTTCATGGAGTTGGGCTTTAAGGTAAACACCTCTGCCATTCCCTAACCTTCTCAACAATGAAATATCTACAATTACATCATATGCAAATTAACATTTTTTCTATCAATGCTAAAAGTTTGAGTAGCCCTTACAAAAAGGAGAGCTTTGTGGGAAAAAGCAAATAGGTCTTATTGTAAAATCCACCCAAAAAACACAATTTGAAGAGGAGCTTAAGCCCCCTCACCAAAAAATACAAAGACTGTAGCTGCTGACTTTTAATATTAGGACACTTACCTGTCCAGGGAACATGCAATGTCGGCACTCCAGCCGATTTTTCAATTGGCTCTCGGGTGTCGCCACTGCAATTCTTTGTAAGGGAAATCGGCAGTGAAGCCTGAATGGCATGGTGGCGGGGGAAGGAGGAGGGGGCCAAACTTCTGGGGGGACGTTGTCGGGGTGAGATCACTCTGAAGTGTGGACAGGTGCCTGTCTAAAACAGGTACCTGCTCCCCTCCCCCCCTCGAAAGGTGGCAAATGTGGCACTGGGGGGGGGGGGAGGAAGCATACAAGCAAAGCTTCCCCTTTTGGGTGGAGCTCCACTTTAACTCCCAAAAGCAACCAAGATGTGCATATAGAGACTTTCCCTAATGCAATGCTAATGCAATGCACTGCTTTCTAGTGCTGTTAAATCACATTAGAAAAGTCCAAAAGTTATTTACTTTTCTGTGGAGACTTTACTGGCTTTACTGACTTTACTGGCCTTGCATACAACTCATGACATGGCATAAAAGGTATCCCAGTCACTGCACAGCCATATGTCATGGAAATGCAGAGGCGTAGGCCCCGATGCAAGAAACCATGAAGGGCCCCCTGAGCCCTAGACGGGGCCCTTCCCTCCCAGCCCGTTGGCGGAATGCCAGGGCCAGTCGCAAGTACAACGTATGTGTGGTAGTTCTGCCACTGGTGTTGGTAGTTTTTTATTTTTATTTTATTTTCTACCATTTGTTTTATTCATTTTTTTTACAATATTATTTTTAAAAAATATTTTTTACAATTTTTTTAGGACTCCTGTTGGGGGGCTTTGGTGAAATATCAGGAGTCTAAACAGACTTCTGATTTTCCACCTTTGAGACAGAGAAAGGAGATGGAGGACACCCCAGTCTAAGGCTTGGTTCACATACCTTTGTGTCAAGGAATGCACGCAAAATTGCGCATATTCGCTACACGCAGACAAACATGCAGGGTTGTCATTTATTCTTTATGGAACCCCTATGCTTTAGCAAATATGGTGCATTTTGGTGCAGTCCACTAAAAAAAAAAAAAAGAAAAGAATAAGGGAATTTTCCCATGTTTCTGTGGGGCAGCCCACTGAAATGAACTTGCTACCCTTCGCATGTGAGGTTGCAGGGTGGTAAAACCACACACTTTAGCTGTGTTTTTACCACCACTAACTGTTCCCCCTGTAGCTGCAAAGGAAGCAGCTGGGGGTTTACACATGCTGTGGCTGCAAGTATACCCCCAGGTGAATGGGGCTGCACCACAACCACCCCGCAACAGTGTGCATTGCATGGAGTTGTAGCATAGTGATGATGCATTTAGGGGGTTAATACTGGCGGTGAGGAGGCAACATATTGCCTCTTTACCACCTGTCAAATAGGTTGTTAGTGTACTAGTATCCTAAGGTTATCACCAGAATATCCCCTGAAAAGACCAATTTAAACATTTTCAAATTCTCTATTTTCACAAAACTGCTTGCCATAAAAACAACTGCTGTTAATTCTCAGTGAGAAGTTACTGTATTAACCATTTGGAAAATTCCCCCCAAAAATCACACAGATAAAACATGACCTCTTGCACACTATCCAAATTCATTCCCAATCACTCCCCCTCCCCCCTTTGTTGGGGGGAGCTCCGTAGAATGTGGCGATATTGACAATTTATTTCATATCATGTGGAGTTAAATGCGTTAAGTGCTTCTGGTCTTCAGTATTGAAAGTTATCTCCGAAACCACAGGCATTCTCTCGCTACCTACTGCAAAACTGGCTCTCTTGATAATAAGCACTGATTTTTCCCAACTAAGTTTATAACTGTTGTGGCCCATATTCTTTTTGCTGCCAGAACAACATTCACAAACACCTGGAAACAAACCATGTATTACTTCGGAGGTGTTGGGAGCTTTAGAGTAAACATAGAATGTCAATATGAAAAATATAAAGATAACACCCAAAATTTTTCCATCACCAATGTAACAATTGGTTAACCCTAAATCCTCATGAGTTACTATACAGTGCACTGTAGTTACTGTAGAATGAATGGAAAAAGGAAAAGGGGTTTCAGGGTTTCAAGAAACCCATTTTCTTCCTTTTTCCTCATGGGAGGGCTGCGGAATAGGCAGTTTCTAGTTCCCCCCCCCCCCCCCCGCTGGGGAGATAGGCTGGAAGTGCGGTGCTAAAAGGAAGCGGATTGGTTGAAATAGCTGCCTGCGGAAGGTCAGGTGACAGAAGTTTCTGGAACCGAGGCAGGCTATAAATAGGGGTGTGAGCGTGAGCGCGCGGTCAGTCGCCTCAGGAGAGCAGCCGGAGCGGAGCTTCCCGCCCGCCCCCCCCCTAAAAAATAAAAAATAAAAAAATGCTAAAGTCACGGCCTTAAAAATTTATGTGGTTGGGTCACCTTTTAAAGGGGGACGTTTATTTGGAGGATTATTCTATGGTTAGTGATAACCCGAGCGGCAAAGCTGGGTTGTTGTGTTATGTGGTGTGAAGTTATGGTGATGTTTAAAGTTAATAATGGTTGATTGATGGTTTAATGAGTTAATAAAATTTGGAAAAACCAATAAATAAATAAAGTTTCTGGAACCGAGGCAGGCTATAAATAGGGGTGTGAGCGTGAGCGCGCGGTCAGTCGCCTCAGGAGAGCAGCCGGAGCGGAGCTTCCCGAAGACATGAAGACTCTACTGCGCCAGCTACTGGAGAGAGCCGAAGCGGAAGGCGGTGAGAAGTGGCTGAGACGCTGCTTGGAGCTGACCACCGAAGAGAGAAGAGAAGAGGCGGAACAGGAGGGAAGAAGGCCGGCAGAAGATAAGAAGAGGACGGCGGTGGGAAGCGTCAGCGGTGAGGAGAAAAGAGGCGGGAAGAGAGGCAGACCAGCTGGAGGACGACGCGGCAAGATAGAATTGAGTGGAGGCGGAACGGCACAGGAGCAGAACATGTCGGAGTCCATGAGGGTGGAGCAAAGCAACGGTGCAGCAAGAGAAGAGCTGCAGAAGAGGAGAAGGACACCACAGAGGAGGTTTAGCCCGCCGGTGGAGGAGCGCCCAGCAAGTCAGAAGAAAAGAAGAAATAGGGCCCCGAGAACAGAAGAAGCCAGCACAGTGGGGTGGCAAACAGAAGGCATAATGGCAGGGGCTGTTGAAGGAAGGCCCGGTTTAGGCCCCAATGACAGCTGCCTGAGGGATGACAGGGAAAAGAGCCCACTATATTGGCCAGCAGAGGAGCAACTTCCTTTAGATGAACAGACTGCTGGGCCGGGTGAGTTTAACCTAGCTATCTTAGGTAATCTAAACCAGTCTTTGAATCAGATTGCTAATTCCCTACATATGCTACATAATAAGGTTCAACCAGGTTGGACCCTGAAGAGGGGAAAGTAGTGACTGAGAGGGCAACGGGCTTTCAGGATAAGGGTGTACCAGAAATTAGTCTAAAAGAGAGTATGCCTTGTTCTCCATCTCCTTTGGTTTTCCATCTTGGTATGAGTATCAAGGAAAAAATTTGGAATGAGGAATTTATGGACATACTGTCCTTACTGCCGTCTAGTAAAGAATTTCTGAAGTCAGAGAAGAATGATGAGGACAGGAGAAGACCAGTGGCCAAATCTTTTAATAATTGGCTGCAGGCCTTCTGCATATATGCTGGTGTATTATGTGAGAAACATCCGTACAAAGCATCAGAGCTTTTTCATCATGTGGAAATCATATTGGAGGCATATAAGAACTTTGGAGGCTTTGGATGGTTTTCATACGATGAATCCTTTAGACAAAAATTATCTGTCCATAAGGAACTTCAGTGGGGATGTAAGGATGTGGGTCTATGGCTTAACCTTCTAATCCCACAAAGACCACAGATTACTAGACCAGTGACTATGGCTGCTCAGGCCACAAGTTACAGGAAAGGCATATGTTTTGCATTCAATGAGTCCAGCTGTAAGTGGTTACATAATTGCCGTTTTAGGCATGAATGTGCCTCTGTTCTGGAGCTCATAGTGTGTCAAAATATTTAACAAAAAATGGCAGCTAGTTCTTAAACTGGATGAAAGGAGCCATTTCTTAAGGGGCAATCTTCTAGTGAACCTACAAGAAATGCAAATCTGGCTACGCAAGTACCCAGACCAGCGGATGGCCAGCATGCTCTTTAAGGGGTTTGCAGAGGGTTTCAGGCTACCTGTCTTTGAGGGAGAAGGTTGTGTATTGGTGAGAAATCTAAAATCAGTTAATGAGTTGCCACATATAGTTGAAGAGAAAATGAATAAAGAAATTAAGGCAGGAAGAATTACGGACCCATTTTTAAGGCCACCATTCACTAATTTTAGGATTTCTCCTTTAGGTATCATACCAAAGAAAGAACCAAATAAATTTAGACTCATACATCACTTGTCATTCCCACTCGGAAGTTCCCTTAATGATCAAATAGATCCGGGAGATTGTTCAGTGGAATATGCTTCATTTGAAAAGGCGATAATGTTGTTAAGGGAGCTGGGTACGGGAGCGTTGATGAGCAAGGCGGATATTTTGTCAGCGTTTCGATTGCTGCCAATCCATTCGAGTTGTTTCAACTCGCTAGGTTTCATGTTCAACAAGAACTTTTATTTCGACATGTTTCTCCCAATGGGTTGTTCCTTATCGTGCGCTTATTTTGAAGCTTTTGCCACCTTTCTAGAATGGGTCTTACAGACGGAGGCGGATTCCAAATTTACCCTGCATTATTTAGACGATTTTCTTTTTTTGGGTCCTAAGAATTCCGGCAGATGCTTGAGTTTGTTACAATCGTTCCAAAAAATGTGTTCTCGGTTTAACATTCCTTTAGCAGAAGAAAAAACGATGTATCCTTCTCAAGAGCTGGAATTTTTGGGAATCCTTATCGACTCCAATAAAATGGAATTCAAATTACCTAAAGATAAATTGGACAGGATTTTCAATTTAATTATCATTTTGATAAGAAAAAAGAAGGTGCTGTTGAAAGAAATGCAAAAATTATTAGGTAATTTAGCATTCGCTACTAGAGTGCTTCCAGTGGGGAGAATTTATTCCAGACGTATGTATTTGAAGATGGCAGGCTTGAAGAGTCCATATTCCCATATAAGATTGACACAAGACATTAGGGAAGATATGCTGCTATGGTCAAATTTTTTGCAGTCATTTAATGGTAGAGCGATAATTCAGGAAAAATTCATTACTGATTCGAAATTCTGTTTATTCATGGATGGGGCTGGATCAATTGGATTCTCAGCCATATGGAGGCATGAGTGGTGTGCAGGGAAATAGCCTGAAAAATGGAAGGAAAAAGGTCTGTTAAAAAACATTGTTTTGCTGGAACTTTTTCCTGTCATAGTGGGTGTAGAAATCTGGGGCCTGAAATTCCAAAATAGGCGCATCCTGCTGAGTACGGATAATAAAGGAGTACTATTTGCGATAAATTGTTTAACATCTAGATCACCACCGGTTATTTCCTTGATTCGTCATTTAGTCTCCAGATGCTTGCTTCATAACATTTGGATAAAGGCTCAATATGTTCCTGGTAAACTAAATGTTATTGCTGACGCTCTCTCCCGATTACAGATGAACAAGTTCTTCAAGCTGGTACCGGGAGCAAACAAAGTGGGTATGGACTGTCCTATGCATCTATGGGATATAGTTTAGTACAAGAAAACATTCGTAACTCCCTGGCAAATTCGACGTGGAAGAGCTCTTGTAGCTCCTGGTCATTATGGTTGTCTTTCTTAAATGAGACCAATAATGGTCGGGTGGCGATTTCAGAAAGGTTGGTATTGGATTTCCTTGAAATTTTACTGCAGAAGAAATTGTCCTGGTCACATATTAGCAAAATATTGTACGGGATCTCTTATTTTCTGAAACTGAAAGGTTTGGAGTCTATGCTATCTTTCTTTTCAGTACAGCAAGTCCTTAAAGGTTATAAGAAAAAACAGTCTAGAGTAGATTTTAGAGGTCCAATCTCTGTTAATAATTTAGTTGATATTTGTAAGTCAACAGAAAAGGTTTGTTTTTCGAACTATGAAATAAGGCTGTTTTAAGCTGCATTTTCGGTTTGTTTTTTTGCAGCTTTAAGAATTTCAGAATTAGTCCCGAGAGCTAAAACAGATAAGGGTGGGCTTTTATTGGAGGACGTCATAATTGAAAAGGACCAGTTAAAAATATTTTTGCGCAAATCCAAGACAGATCAGTCCGGAAAAGGGACGTGGATTGTACTAGGAAGGAGTTCATTGCTGTCAATATGTCCTATGGAAACTTTAAGTTCTTATTTGGAATTGAGGCCGAGGGGAGAGACTCGTCTTTTTATTCATGAGAACCGGTCTCCTCTTACTGGGTTTCAGTTTCAGAGAATTTTGGCAAAAATCCTATCTGTTTTGGGCATGCGCAATTTGGGCATATCATGTCACTCGTTCAGAATTGGGGCGGCCACAACAGCGGCAAGATCGGGGATGGGAGAAGAGGCAATAAAGAAAGTGGGTAGATGGAAGTCAAATGTTTATTTGAGATATGTGAAGTCTAACCATGTACCTTTCGCTTCCAGGCAAGAAGTTGATAGTTTGGATCGTCGGGCACTCTTATGTCCGCTGGGCACACAAAAGAGCCGAAAGCAGAATTTACGGCACTAATCTGGATCTGGATCCATGTTTATTTGAACTATATTGGTTTGGTAAGGGTGGGATGATCTGGGATAATCTGATGACTGAATTGGGTAGGCTGAGTTATGGTTGGCCATTGCCGGATATTTTGTTAATCCACCTGGGTGGCAATGACATCGGGAGATTGCAAACCGTGAGGTTATTGTTTAAGATATGTTTTATCATCAAGAAATAGAAGTCATTTTCACCAGGTACAGTCGTCATTTTTTCGGAGATCATCCCTCGTCTTATTTGGTTACAGGATAAAGTGGGGAAGGTTTTTGAAAAAATTAGAAGAAGAGTGAATCATAAATTAGAAAAGTTCATGAGTTTGGGTTATGGCTTGTCCTATAGGCACGTAGATTTGGAGAGTGGAATCCTGGGCTTATATTGGAAGAATGGGGTACATCTTTTGGATATAGGTTTGGATATAATGAATCTAGGCTTCCAGACAGCAATAGAATTGGCCGCGGGCTGGTGGGGTAGTCAGGAGGTTAGCACCTCCTGACTTAGTGGAGGATTATTCTATGGTTAGTGATAACCCGAGCGGCAAAGCTGGGTTGTTGTGTTATGTGGTGTGAAGTTATGGTAATGTTTAAAGTTAATAATGGTTGATTGATGGTTTAATGAGTTAATAAAATTTGGAAAAACCAATAAATAAAGGCCGTGGCCAAATTATTATCCAACAATGCTGTCTGGTGTAAATTATTTATTAAGGGTATACAATAGATGCTTGCCATCCCATCAATGGAAAAAGGGAAAGGGGCTTCAAGAAACCCATTTTCTTCCTTTTTCCTCATGGGAGGGCTGCGGAATAGGCAGTTTCTAGTTCCCCCCCCCCCCCGCTGGGGAGATAGGCAGGAAGTGCGGTGGTAAAAGGAAGCGGATTGGTTGAAATAGCTGCCTGCGGAAGGTCAGGTGACAGAAGTTTCTGGAACCGAGGCAGGCTATAAATAGGGGTGTGAGCGTGAGCGCGCGGTCAGTCGCCTCAGGAGAGCAGCCGGAGCCGAGCTTCCCGCCCGCCCCCCCCCCTAAAAAATAAAAAATAAAAAAATGCTAAAGTCACGGCCTTAAAAATTTATGTGGTTGGGTCACCTTTTAAAGGGGGACGTTTATTTGGAGGATTATTCTATGGTTAGTGATAACCCGAGCGGCAAAGCTGGGTTGTTGTGTTATGTGGTGTGAAGTTATGGTGATGTTTAAAGTTAATAATGGTTGATTGATGGTTTAATGAGTTAATAAAATTTGGAAAAACCAATAAATAAATTCCATGGCCAAATTATTATCCAACAATGCTGTCTGGTGTAAATTATTTATTAAGGGTATACAATAAATGCTTGCCATCCCATGTTATTACTTTACCCTTATGTCCAGCAGGGTGCTCTGACAAGCTTTCTACATCACCCTATCCCACCACCAACCCTGTCTTCCCAAGTTAATCAGTGTATTCCTTTAAATGTTGTAGCTTGAAACTTTCTATAAATGGTTCAATGCCGAATGAATTTAATAACTTTAATGTTGAAAAAAGACTAGTGCTCTAAACAAAAAATGACATAATAAAAAGTGATGACAATAGTAAAACAGATTAAAAAGATACATACAAAACATCCATGAAAAATATAACCAAAAAAATAACATGAAAAAAATTGTGCTGAAGAAAACACAATGTGAATAAAACAGTGGTGAGAAATTATGTAAATAAAAAACTGTCCCTTGTGAAAAAATACTGTTTTATTCACATTGGTGCACCTTTGAGTTTTCTTCTGCACAATTTTTTTCACGTTATTTTTCATCACACATTTATGTAGATTTTTGGTTATATTTTTCATGGATATTTTGTATGTATCTTTTTAATCTGTTTCACTATTGTCATCATTTTTATTACGTAATTTTTTTTGTTTAGATAGCGCACTAGTCTTTTTTCATCATTATATTTTTCCTCCCAGGGTTCAGGGAGTTCTAGGTGCTGCTATCCACCAGCTTGGCTAGCACATCCTTTTCACCATTTTAACTTTAGCGTGCTACCTCATTGGCCATATACATTTATTAACAGCAGTATTTTGTGTTTATCTGCCACAGTTATTACCCATGCCCTTGCATTCTGACTACTGAATTTTGCCTTGTTGTCTACAAAAATGTACAGCATGGATTTTAAAATCACTGTATGTCAGACAGATTTAGAGATATAATATCATTTATAAAGAGTATGTTTTTGCACCCTTCATTAACAATAAAAATTTATGAAAATTAAAGTTAAATAAGCTGTGTCCAATGAGAAAGGCAGAAAGGTCTAGTCGCCAGTATTGTCTGTGGTCTCCTTGTAGCTGATCTTTCCACCATTACTGATATATCATTCCTTGTTTTGCACTGTGTCTAAGTGTGAAGGCATCCATTTTTACAGTGGCAGAGATTTGCTTCCTTAAATCAGAGCCTCCAGCAAGAACAGCAATGAGCAGCAAAGTAATGACATCTCCTGCGACTGGTAGTCAGAGGCAGCAATGTCTCTCACACACTACACACTGCACATATACATCTATAAGCCTGTAAACACAAGAATGGCTCAGCATTCTCAAATACCAGGAAAAACAAACTATATTTTATTCTAGACAAAAGGTCAATTTTTAGGGTACCGCTTAGGCACAGTTAGCATTTCTCAATGTTCAACCTTTTTCAGGTTGCCGTGAGGTTTCTTCAGAGGTGCCTTGGCAAAATGCATATAAATTGCCTGAAAAATGTATGCAAGCCAGCGTATGAATGAAGCCTTCTTTTTAGTTACACAAAGCCACAGGTTTTCATTGTACACCATTACAACCTTCTAGCTGCTGGCTTCCTAATGACCATTGGCATCATCCGTTGATAAGGAGGATGTCAGTAGCCTGCACAGCATCCTCATTTGACCCTCCTCTGCCTCTCTCCATCAGCTTTGAGGTCAGATTAACCCTGGAAGACCCGAGCGACCAGCCTGCACATGGGTGGCCGAAGACCCAAACAAAGTCGAATTCCGCTCTGATCGGGTCTCCAATATAAAAACCCGGAAACAATGTCATGACATCACTTCCGGGTACTGGGGCCTTAAAGGCGCCAGATAAAAAAAAAATAAAAAATGACAGCATTCAAAACTAGGTGTTTTGAATGCTTTTTAGACCCCAGACCCCTATATAAAGAGTACCTGTCACTGCTGGAATGTTTACATTCCTTGTGACAGCAATGAAATTGATAATTTTTTTTTTTTTAAATGGACAGTGTAAAAATGAAAAAAAAAAAAGAATAATTAAGAAAAAAAAAAAAATTTAAAGCGCCCAGTCCCTCTGTGCTTATGCGCAAAAGGCATACGCAAGTCACGCCCTATGTAAACATGTTCAAACCACACATGTGAAGTATCGCCGCGATCGTTAGAGCGAGAGCAATAATTCTAGCACTAGACCTTCTCTGTAACTCTAAATAGGTAACCGTTAACATTTTTTACAGTGTCCCCTATGGAGATTTTTAAGTTCCCGAAGTTTGCCGCCATTCCACGTGCGCAATTTTAAAGCATGACATGTTAGATATCTATTTACTTGGTGTAACATCATCTTTCACATTACACAAAAAAATTGGGCTAACATTACTGTTTTGTTTTTGTTTTTTTAATTCATGAAAGTGTATTTCTTTTCAAAAAACTGCATTTGAAAGACCGCTGCACAAATACCGTGTGACATAAGATATTGCAACAGTCGCCATTTTATTCTCCAGGGTCTCTTCTAAAAAATATATATATATATGTATATATATATATATATATATAAATATATAATGTTTGGGGGGTTCAAAGCAATTTTTTAGCAAAAAATACTAATTTTAACTTGTAAGCAACATATGTCAGAAAAAGACTTAGGCTCAAGGGTTTAAGCTCACCTTGACAGACTAAACCGACATCTTCCCAAGTTCCATTAGCTGTGCACATAGATTTTTTCTGCCCGTTCTTTACATGGAAACCGAGCATACATGTGTAGGTCACATAACTGCCAAATGTGTTGTTTTCTATTAAGACCACTTCAGAGTTGGAGACAGCTGGTGGTGGTCCACAGTCAACAGCTGCAGAAAGAAAAATGTAAACTAGCAAGTGCATATACAAAGACATTTCTGAACTGAAAACCAATGTGTACAGCAAAGTTTTACAAAACATGTGCAAAACTGCGTGTTGTTTTCTTGAAACCTGTAAAGCAACCTGCAGTTCCAGTTTAGGGATTTTAAAGTGTATCTGAATCCAAGAAGCAATATTTGAAGCATATATGATACATTACTTTTTTCAGACTTTCCCCTCCCTATTTTCACTTTGTAATCCTGCCAGTAACACATTTCCTCTCCTAAGGTGATATTCTACTGTATCTATAGAGAAACAGAAGACACTAAAGAACACCTGCTCTACTCATCACCTCCAAAAGCATAGTGGGTAAAGGGTTCTGTTGTTCTAACAAACTTGTGTAGCACTGTCTCCCTAAGGACTGCCAGATTTCACACTTCCTGGTCCTCCTGAGTCACCAGTATACAAAAATTACAGTTTTAAGTCTTTACTTTCTCCTTCCTTGGCTTGCTCCAATAATCAGCCCAGGGGTATTTGGTTGTTTTGTGTTTATTATAAATTAGGGATAGGAGAAGGGAATAGTGAGATACTCCAAACTAACTATGCACAAGGGTTGAGGACTCCTATCTTCAGGTACAGCCAGGCTGTTGAATCACCCTGCCACTATGGGTGAATATGGGGATTAAGTCGCTTTTCCTAAGGTGACTAAGAATTATCTTCAGGATACTCTCCCTAGTATCCTCTTTCTCTTCACTGTGGACACTCGTCCAATGACTATCCTAAACGTGGGGTGGCCCCCATCAGGTCAGGCCCTTTGACACGAGTCCCTGTACTCACGATACTGTGGTCCCCTGGTCTCCAATGCCTCCCCCTCAGTCAGCTCTCCTGGACCTCCGGGGTTCAGCTCCTCTCATCTGTTTCTCTGGCCCTCAGGATGACCTTCAGCGACTGCATGCCACTGCTACAGAGGAGGAGGCAGCCACCCCCTCCCCCTGGGACTCTGCTCTCCAACCAAAGACCTCACAGTTCATGTTCTCCTACCTTTTATACAGTATCCCAGAATGCACTGAGGTGACCTGCCAATCACCGGGACTGTATCAAAGCCTATGCATCCATTTGTCAGGTTTCCTCCCACTGTCCAACATGCCTCCCTATTGGACCAGCATGAAACACTTCTGTAGACACATTGAATTGCATACTGAGCACATTGAGCAGACCTCACTAACTGATCCTGCTCTCTGGTAGGCAGAGAACAATATAGATTTACCTGCAGCCCCTCTGGTAAGCAGACAGAGCTCAAAACTATACTGTCTCACTAGCACCAACGTAAGAGGGTGCTACACTTGTTTGAGATAAGACTGCAGAGTGTGCAGCACACAGGAAAGCCCTGAATTTCTGATGTGATAAAAAAGGTATTTTTGCACTTATCGAACCCTTTCAATTGTATATTTACAGACTAAAAGTTGAGACGTTCCTTGTTAGACAGTTGCTGGCTGTCAAGTTAACCACTTCTGGACCGGAAAGATTTACCCCCTAATGACCAGGCCATTTTTTGCGATACGGCACTGTGTTACTTTAACTGACAATTGTGCGGTCGTGTGACTCTATACATAAATAAAATGTATGTCCTTTTTCTCCACTCAAATAGAGCTTACTTTTGGTGGTATTTGATCACCCCTGCGTTTTTTATTTTTTGCGCTATAAACAAAAAAAAAAATAATTATGTCTGTTATAAAACAGTCCCAATAAAAAAAATTAAAAATCTAACTTTTTCATAATTTTAGGCCAATTTGTAATCTACCACGTATTTTTTGTAAAAAAAATCCCAATAAGTGTATATTGATTGGTTTGCGCAAATGTTATCGCGTCTACAAACTAGGGGAAAGATTTAAGTAATTTTTATTTATTTATTTTTTACTAGTTATGGCGTTGATCAACAATTTTTAGCAGGACTGCGGCATTGTGGTGGACAGATCGGACACCTAACTGACATTTTTGACAATTTTGGGGGGACCAGTGACATTAATACAGTAATCAGTGCTAAAAATATGCACTGTTACTGTACTATTGACACTGGCAGGGAAGAGGTTAACACCAGAAGCAATCAAAGGGTTAAATGTGTCCCTAGAGGGTGCTTTCTAACTTCAGTGTTTACCACTGAAAAAAGCACGGAGTAGTAAACAATAGCTGTAATTTTAATTTTACTTGCATAATGTAATAATATAGAAATTTAGAATTTTTGCATTGTATTAATCATTTCAAAGCAGTAAAGAGCAGCATATTTTTACACAATGAAACATCCTTGGTTTCTTAACCTCCCTGGCTGTAATCCCGAGCGTGACTCGGGGTTGATTTTTCATACCAGGATCGGTAACCCCGAGTCACCAGCAGCCGAGATCCCCGCCGCTCTCCGTCGGTCTCCGTCGGTGTGATCACTTGCTAGTTCCGTTCCCTGCAGCAGCAATGCTGCATGGGAGCGGAACTAGGGAGGGAAATTCAAAAAAAAAAAGAAAAGTTGCACAAAACACAAACACATTACACATTTTATATTATATATATTATATGCATATATATATATATGCATATATATATACATATATATATATATATATATATATATATATATGCATATATATATATATATATATGCATATATATATATATATATATATATATATGCATATATATATATATACATATATATATATATATATGTATATATATATATATATATATATATATATATATGCATATATATATATATATATATATATATATATATATATATATATATATATATATATGTGTGTATATATGTATATATATATATATGCACACACACACATATATATATATATATATACATATATGCATATATATATATATAAAATTATATTATTGATTCGATCATAATTCATATGCATATATATATATATATATATATATATATATATATATATATATATGTGTATATATGTATATATATATATATACACACACACACACACATATATATATATATATATATATATATATACACACATATATATATATATAATATATAACACATGAATTATAATCTAATCAATAATATAATTTTATTATATATATTATATATTATATAATAAAATTATATTATTGATTCGATTATAATTCATGCGTTTGTGTTTCAAATTTATCACATCTGGGATGTCTACTAGACTCTTGTTTTGGTCAGGTTTAAGTCAGTAATTACTAAGAATTGTAGGCCTATAATACATAACGCCAAATTTCCATGAAAAGAATTGTACCGCTTTTGGTATGTAATTCCTGACATAATCATACCGCCAGGGAGGTTAAAGAATGGGAAAATTACTATATATAGCAAAATATTTCTCAAAAAATAAACATTTAATGATTTCCCTATTGATCCATGAGTTACTCCTTAGTGGGTTTGTTCTCACACCTTTGCACAAGAAAGGGTTTCCATCTGCCTGAAAAGGTTCACTGCCATTTTGCAGTCTGTATCCATCATTACAGTAGCATTCATAACCGCCAGGAATATTTTTACATTTTGCATTCTCTCCACATATATCAGGTACTTCACATTCATTAATATCTGCAAAACAAAAAACAAACATTGCATTTACAATATCAATACGTGTTTTATTGCATATAATGTATCACTCATTGCTTAGGGATAACATGCCTTTTCAATGAGCTTATACTTTCATTGCATTTTCTTTTACTTTAAAGTCATTTGTAATGTAAATTCACATTTTTGCATGCTTCTATTTTCTGCTGTTGATCTACAAGTAGAAATTTGTAAATTAGCGAACAGTGGGAGCTCTGTATTCAACTTCAATAACTCAAACATCCCTGCTTTACAGTTATTGAGATAAGCTATTAGACCAGTGGTCTTTAAGTTCTGGTCCTTTGCTTTCCATTAACAAGTTCTTGGGGCACTATTCCTCTCACTGACATTTAAGATAGGACACAATTTCTCCAACTGACACCACTGAAGGGTTACAATGCCTCCTTCTGACCTCAACAATGGGGCACAATTCCTCCCACTGAAACCAACAATGGGATACAATTTCTCCTACTGACACCACAGATGGGGCATGCTTTTTTTTTCACTGATGGGGTACAATTCTTCACACAGACACAAACAATGGGGCACAAGGCGCTGCCTCTTACCTATCCGCGGGTCTTTTAGACCACTCTCCCCTTGAAATAGTTCTGGATGCTGGGGGTTGGAGGAATCCTGGTTGCTGGCAGTTAGCCCCTAAATTAATATATGATGAAAAGGTCCAGGAACTCATGTCAGACAAGACCACTCAATACTGGGAACATAATGAGCATTCCACCTCACCTATCATTTTTTGGGACACCTTTAAGGCCTATGTTCCAGGAGACTACATATCAGCTATTTAAGCCGCCAGAAAAAATTACACCTCCAAAACTATCGAATTGGAGCACGGTGAATCCGTGGCAGCTGTTTCTTTTGCAGCCTTCCCAAATCCATAAAATGCATTAAGATAAAAAAAAAAAAAAAAAAAAAAAAAACCTTCTGCCTTTACAACTCCTTTAATGTATAAGCAATGAAACGGCACTGTTTGATTTCAAACATTGTGGAATTATGGATCTATTGGGCTTTTGTTTATGGAAAGCAATATACGTACAATATACTGATATGGGAGTAGAGCAGGCTGCCTCAGGTTTTATTTAAGCATGTAACAGAAGCTGTTGTTTTTTCAGTTATGTGTGCTAGATACTTAGGGGCTTATTTGAAATGAGGTGCGGATATAGATATAAACTCTTGTTGGACACCCCAATGTCACACTACACCTGCTTCAAGCATTGTTTTCTCACCCATTCATAAAAAAGCAATGTGGGTTTCCCCCATTTTGTAGTGCTGATGAAAGGAAATGGTAAACTATAATATATATATACATACATTATATATATATATATATATATATATATATATATATATATACACATACACATACATACATACATACATACATAAATATATATATATATATATATATATATATATATATATATATGTAGCAAGGTTTCCAGGCCTGTGGCCTGAGATTGGTCTGCCATTGTTAACGGTTACCTCTCCAGCCCATGTGAGCTGCAGCCCTGGGTGTGAGAATTGACACATTGACAACTCCAGCATCTTTTTTTTAGTTGTTTTATTGTAGTTTTAAGGGGATGGGAGAAGGGAATGAGTGGGATACTCCTTTAGGCTCAACTAAGTACAACTTCGGACTTCCTTTAGGAAAATGTCTGTTAACGCTGTCTCGAAGCCAGCAGACGCCAGCCAACGCTCACTGACGCCCAGAACACACTGTAACTTGAATGAAGTGCTAGATCCTCGACCTTGAGTCTAGAAGATCCAGAACTGTAGAGCAACGAGCTATGGACACTTCTGTACCATAAAGTCATTAACGTCCTCCCTTGCCTTGCACTGGCTTGAGGTAGACTGTTGTGAAATCCTGTATGGCTGCAACTCTCAACTACGACACTGCACACTGTCTCTTCAGGGCCCAAACTGCAGGTGCCCCCTTTAACTCTTCAGGGTCCCCTGACTAGGTACCCCCTCTGTCACTTCAGGGTCCTCTGACTAGGTACCCCCTTTACCGCTAGCTGACACTTGGATCCTAGAAACTTCTCCGGAGTGGTCCCCACTGACTCTAGGCAGACCCCCAGGGGCAATCCTCAGTACTCACAACCTGTGTAGGCTTTCCTGGGACTGGACCCCTCTCGCTCTCCGCTGGTTCTCGGCATACCGGATCCCCCTCAGCTCAACTCAGCACTCTCTGGATTCTCCGGCAGCACCCGAGAAATCCACCTCCTCTGACAGGAGGAGAGACAGCCATCCTCTCCCTCCTGGGACTCTGCTTCCCGCCAAAGACAATGAGTCATGCTCTCCCTCAAACATATACCCACTCCCAGAATCCTTTGCGGCTGAATCTTCTGGGGTAGTTACAAGCCTGAATGTATCCCTGACTGGGCTTCCTCCACTGCCCTATGAGAAGCCTCTCACAGAGCCAGTGGGTAGACTCCCCCTTCAGCAGACACACCTGCAAACCATGACACCCTTCTAAAAGAAATCATGGCCCTGCTGTTAGACAGACAAAGCCCGCTATTTATTTACCTAGCACCTACCTTTAGGGTGCTAAATATATATATATATATATATATATATATATATATATATATATATATATATATATATAAATAATTTTTTTTTTTTAAAGCGAGTTATGGCTGTTTTCATTTTATTTCCACTGGAGACATTCATACTTTTTTTAATGTGTTCTGTGACCTTTAATTCTAGTAGAAAGCAAAGGGACATCCAAACTCTTATAGATGTCAATGCAACATAACTTTCCAGTGAGAATTCCTTCCTATTCTGGTGACAACTTCTGATATGGCACTTCCTGTAGTTTTGAAAACATTTTTTTCAGTCCCTAGGTAAAAAGTAAAGTGAAAAAAGGGGAAACCATTCCTATTTACTGGGTTTAGACACACTTTCAAGCTGGGGTCAGCTATTGGTCAATCTTGAACTACCTGTCAAATTCAGTCATGTGACAGATAGGTCATGACTCCACCATGCCTCTACCCCACGCTCTGTGCTTTGATTACAGCTTCTGGCATATGCTGTAGCCTTGTTCTGCATGGCTTAGCTTGGAAAAATCTCCAATGATTAGATGCCAGATGTTCATCTCTGCCATATGACTGCCAGTCGTAATGTGGTACAACAAGGGTTGGATAGCGATAGCAAAATGAGGATGCTGCTAGGGATCAGGGTTGGAGGAGGTGGTGGGCTACATGTTGGCTGTCATCTGTACTTCACAAATCAAGTTAAGGGACAAGTGTGTTCCATACTACTGACCTCTGTACTCTGCATTACTTCATCTGACCACTACATTCTGCGTTACATACTACTTGCTCCTGAACTCTGCACTACTTTCTCTAGACCCTTGCACCGTGCCTCACATGCTACTAAGCTCAACGCTTTCTGTTACTTATTACTGAAAACAACACTCTGTGTTACATATTACTGACCGCTGCTCCCCTCATTACCTACTCCTGGCTTCTACATACTGCATTACATACTACTGACCTTTGCACTTTGAGATATTTACCCCTGACTCCTACACTCTGTATTACTTACTCCTGACCCTTGCACTTTGCATTATATACTACTGGCCTCTTCACTCTGCATAACTTACTGCTGACCCGAACAGCAAGCATTATTGAACTCAGGCCAACCAGCCAGGCCTGAATTTTGACCAGCCAACCAGGTCAGAACTGAGACCAGCCAGCTATCCAGACAGGCCAGAAGTTAAACCAGTCAACCAGGCGGAAACCCAAAAGAGTCAGTCAGGTCAGAACTCAAACCCATCAACCAGACTAGAATACTAACCAGTCAGTCAGACCAGAACTCAGTCCAGCCAGCTCTGTCAGAACTTAGCCAAGGCAGCCAGTAAGGCCAGAACTCAGTCCAAACAGCCAGACATGAATTCAAACCAGTCAGTCAGGCTAGAACTTAAACCAGCCAGCTAGCCAGCCAGGTCAGAACTCACACCAGTAAACTATCCGTGCTAGAACTTAGCCCAGCCAGCCAGGTCAGAACTCAAACCAGTCAGCCAGGTCAGAACTAAGCCCAGCCCAGAAGCAAACCAATTTACAATACAATAGAAAAACTTTTTTTTTTTTATGAATAGCGGCCACAGATCAGGTTAGCAGACAAATAAACTTTAGGCAATAAGTCACCCAACATATCTCTTTATTCAGTTTTTCTTCAAAGTGAAAATCAATACTCAAATTGATTTTATTAAAAAGGGGCAAATTAGCCCTAATGCTACACTGTATAAAAAATATATTTAGTTTCAGTAAGCCTTTTGAAAATATGTTTTAGCTATGATGAAGAAAATGTTTTCTGGAACTATCTGATGATTTAGTCAGTGAATCTCTAATTCAGCTTTGACTGCAGTACATAGTATAAAATAGTTAATTTAATAGCTGCAGAACAGTCTATAGAAAGAGCAGGTGTGAGTCTAAAGAAGCTCTGTCTTTGGTTTGTTGAATGTAGCTAATGGCGACAAATTTTCATCAACCTAAGCTTGGAAATATACTTATGACTTAAAAAAAAAACTCATCTCATGCAATGCATCATAATATTTAATTTGACTGTGTATTATTTCTTAAAATCATATTCGAATTTACGAAAGTTTAAAGCAACTCTCAAAAGCAAACAAGCAACATAAAAGTTGTCACCAACATGTTTAACCACTTTAGAACCACTCACAGTAATACTACTGCGGCAGAGTGGTTCGTTATCGTCCAGCGACGTAGTATTAACGTCGTTGGACACTCTCCCTTCTGGGCGGCGCTTGCGCGCCGCCGGAACCTCGCTCCCGCTGTTTTCATTCACAGCGGGAGTCGGGCCAGGGGAGGAGCAGTGGCGATCGCCGCTGCTCTTACCCGATCGTCGGGGATCGAGTCTGGAGATCCGCCCGCTGTGTGTAAACACAGCGGGCGGATCTCCATAGTGACAGGGAGTGACAGATCGGACTGTTCAGCATAGCTGGACATCCGATCTGTCCATGACTCACACAGTCACCTCCCCCCCTACACGTCAGTAAGCACCAGGCATACATTAACCCCTCCCTCTCCAAACAAATTAACCCCTTCCCTGCCAGTGTCATTTTTACAGTAACAGTGCATATATATAGCACTGATTACTGCAGTAATGTCACTGGTACCCCCAAAAGTGTCAAAAATGTCAGTCAAGGGTCCGATCTGTCCGCCGCAATGTCGCAGTCCCGCAAAAAAAATCGCAGATCGCCGCCATTATGCGTTAAAAAAAAAACAACAAAAATGACAGAAATCTTTCCCTTTGTTAGTAAACGCAATAACTTTTGCGCAAACCAATCAAAATACGCTTATTGCAATTTTTTTTACCAAACATATGTAGCATAAAACAAATTGGCCAAAAATTTTTAAAAAAATTGGTTTTTACATCTTTTTTGGGGGGAATTTCATATAAAAAAATGTTAAAAATATTGTTATTTTTTCAAAATAAACGCTCTTTTTTTGTTTATAGCGCAAAAAGTAAAAATCGCACAGGTGATCAAATACCACCAAAAGAAAGCTCTGTTTGTGGGAAAAAAAGGATGTAAATTTCGTTTGGGTACGGCGTCGCACGACCACGCAATTGTCAGTTGAAGTTGCACAGCGCCGAATCGCAAAAAGTGGCCTGGACGGAAGACAGCAAAATCCTCCGGTGGTAAAGTGGTTAACAACAGGGAAATTAAGCCAGCCAGTGTAACTCTGTTACTCTAAGTGACTGACCAAACCTTACATTTTGAATATTGATTAGAGAATGTATTTTATCAGTATTAATTTGTCTTTTCTCTCAAGAGAAATTAGAGGGTTTATCTGCATATATCAGAAGACAATAACTTTACTTCTAACTTATAAAGCCACCAATAGAACATTGATAAAAATAACTATTTTGTCTCTTTATTTTAACGTACCTTTAGGAGAAACCTGTACTGGGAAAGTTTGCAGTTTGTAACACCCTCCTAGGTAGGTGCTTGGATTAGATAGATAGATAGATTTAGTGTAGGCTTACTGTACTTTGTGGAGCTCTATTTATGATAGGTTAATTTAGGAGCTTCACTGTTGCCTGTGTGGCTGTAATTGTTTTGCTTAGATAAATTTAGTTGCTCAATGTAATCAGTGCAGCTGCATTCTTCTAGTTAGATCTGCTCAGTGTGCTCAGCTGCTGCTAGCCTGATAGCTCCCTCTGTCTTCAGAAGTTTCTGTATATGGGTGTGGAGCTATGCAAATGGCAGCATGATAATTGATACAGCCCTGACCAATCACAGGAAGGCAGGCCCTGGTGGCATGCTGGGAGACTGTAGATGTTCTGTGAACAAACTGGGTCTTTCCTTAGAGAACATTTAGTCCAGTCTGGAGGGGCTTGCTGACCTCCAGGGCATTGCTGCCACATGTCTGCAAGGCCTTAAGTGGGCAACTTGAGGGCCTGGATGCTGAGACCCTGAAGCTTAAGAGATAGAGAGCTGACTGAGGAGGGCTGTCCGCCAAGGATCTGGTCTGGTATCACCAGAGTAAGGTGCACCCGCAGGCATCATCCCAGTACAACCTCGGGAAGACGGGAAGTTGTTAAAGAGCCGCCACTGCCCTTTTGCCTGGGGGCAGCGCCACCCCCTGAAAAATGCCTCTCAAGGCAAACGCCTTGGAAGATACGCCCCCTCTGTGTGCATATTTTGGAGCAGGCTTAAGTTTTATTTGACCACAGCCCTTCAAGCCACTTCCACTCTTAGCAAACTGTGGCCTTGCCTGCCACTCTGAAGTTTTTCTCTTCTTAGGAAGCCCAATGGTTCTTCACAATTCTAATATGCCCCTGAGTTAATCAACAAACTATATAGTACAAAAACAAGATCAAACATTTAAAAACAGTTAACAGTTTCTAACATTTCACTTTTCCTCTACTCACCTGTACAAAAAGTGCCATCATTTGGTATAAAATTGTCATGGTTATTGGATGGTCGATAACCTTTCAGACAGATACAGTAGTAGCTGCCATGTGTATTGTGGCATTCTGTGTGTTCACCGCAGATCTTTTGCGCTCCCAACTGACACTCATTTTTATCTGTATCAACAAAAGAACACAAAACCATGCTTTTAAAGGGGAGTAATTGAATTTATAAATGCCTCTTTTAAACATAATACAAATATTTTAATACTCTTGCTTTTATCTTTTTGGTTTCACTTTTTCACTCTCATTATTTGTTAAATAAGAATTAATTGAGTGACTTGGATAGCATGTTACATCCAAAAATGTATCAATGCATAACGTTTATTTCCACTTTTACCAATGATTATTTTATTTATTTATTTATTTCAGGTACTTATATAGCGCTGTCAATTTACGCAGCGCTTTACATATTAATACATTGTACATTCACATTAGTCCCTGCCATCAAGGAGCTTACAATCTAAGGTCCCTAACTTTTATACAGAATCCAATTAACCTACCCGGAGAAAACCCACGCAGGCACAGGGAGAACATGCAAACTCCAGGCAGTTAGTGTCGTGGTTTGGATTCGAACCAGTGACCCTCTTGCTGCTAGGTGAAAGTGCTAACCACTACACCACTGTGCCGCCCAATGACTGAGCAGAGTTTGGTCTGCTGGCCCATATTATTCATTCATAGACAGATTGATAAATTTCAAGGTTGTACATGGTGCGCATTATACCCCCTAATAAGTTAGCTAAAATGTTTCAGCCAGGATTTCTGATTTTGTACACTTTTTTTGATGTTACCCGAAAATCCACAAATATTGGATAGAGGTTACCCAGGTTATCTATGAAATTACTATTTACATGTAGCACCCTCCTAGTCAGGTGCTAGGTAGAGAGTGTAGTTTTGGCCCTCTCTGCTTACCAGAAGAGCAGCAGGCAAAATCTTCATGCACTCTGCTTATCAGGGAGGAGGATTTGTAATTAGGTCTATTCAATGTGCCCAGTGTGTGATTTATCTGGTCTCAGGGAGTGTCCCCAGCTGATCCAAAGGGGAGGCTCGTTGGATGCTGGAGGAAACCTGACCAATGACACACATGCTTTCGGTACTGTCCCAGGGGTTGGCACAGACAGTGCTGCATTATGGGACAGGGTATAAAAAGCCACAGGTACATGAGGTAGAGGTCTTTGGGCAGGAAGCCGAGTCCCAGAAGGAGGGTGGCAGCTGCCTCCTCTTCTGCAGCTGTTGGTGGTGGTCACAGGCAGTGGGCCTAGTGTACCGGGGGTGTGAGGCTGAACCCAGAGGTTTAAGAGAGCTGACTACAGGAGTTGGGGCATTGGAGAATCTGGAAAAACATTTTCGTGAGTACAGAGGAACTTGCCCAGGGGTCTGCTCAGGAAGGGGACCACTTCCGGAGTGTGGAGTCAGTGCACGGGTGTCAGCTAGCCCAGAGAGAAAGGGGGTACTAGGGGAGTACCCTGAAGAGAAATACTATAGGAACACTTACTTCATTTTCATTCAAGTGGCAGGATGAAGTAGCAGCTTTGCTGCATTCTCAAGTTAGAAGTCCTCAGCATTGTGAATAGTTAACAGTTGGAGTATCCCACTCATCCCTTCTTCCATCCCAATTTAAATAAAACCACAAACACAACAACCCCTGGAATGATCTTTGACTGAGCCAAGAACTTAAAGTGTTACGTTTTCTGCAAACAGCTGGCACGGGTAACCCAGGGGAATCCCTAAAGTGTAACATCCAGGAGTCCTCTAGGGGGCAGTGCTACATACATATACAGCCATTTTTATTTGTTGGTTGGGACTCATAAAATGTTTTGTGACTACAAATGCAGCCAAGACCTTTTAAGCTTATTGTCTTTTATTTTAGGAATATAATTGTTCTTAACTTGAATAAATTAGACCTGCAATCCTTATCCCAACTGTATCCTACAAGGCTTTACAAGTCCACCCATGACTGCTGTGCCTGCCCAACTAAATATATTAAAGTATAAAATTGATGCCTAGACTTTGTGCATAATAATGAATACTTAATGCCATTTTCTACTTCTCCAGGAGACCACACACCTATTAAGGGGAATTACACAAATGTGTATGTGAAGGTATTGTGTTGGGGATCTTATCTCTAATTTTACATGCAGTTTGTATCACTATACAGAGACTGGATGAGCATTGCTATTTTTATGTGTGGCATATGTCGTTATGGAAAGTGTCACCCTGGATGCCCTTTTTTACAATTTCCCATAGGGAACTGTGCCAACACAGGACACTTATGCCTGGTGCACAGGGTCTGAAAGTCCAGCTTCTGTAGAATGGGCATGCCAGAAAAACATCTGCGGAAAGATCGCTGTACTAAAATTGTATCTTTAGTACAGCAACCTTTTCCTGAGCTCCTCAGTTTTTTGTTTTTTTTTGCACAACCCAGCGTGTACCAGGCACTAGGGGTCTATTTATAAAACATTTGTTGGATTAATATCACAAGGAATTGCCCAGGCTGTGTGAATTTCTTCTGTATTTTCCCTGATACTATGACTCCCTATGATTGTCAGCTCCATCTAGAGGCCAAAATACTTCTGAATTAAGTATTTTAGAAAAATATACCACATTTTGCCCACTAAATGGAGTAGACAATCACAAATAGTTAAAGTATTAGAGAAATTATAAGAAACTTTGTGAAGCCTGGAAGAATTTTTGGCTAAAATGTTTTATAAACAGACCCCAGAGTATGCACTCTCATCTTACCTTGTCCTTCTATTGCCGGAATTCCAGCCTTTACCTCTGCTAGAAAAGCATTTTTATTTCTATTTCAATGTTTTTTATTGTTTTCCACAAAAGGAAAAAATACAATAACAATACTTTTCGGTAACAGACTGCACAAGCGTACAAAGAGCCAATAAGAAATATGTTTAAAACATCCCGAAAAGGGCTTAGAAATATAGTAATTGACAATATACAGCTAAAAATCAAACATAAGGGACCTGAAATTCAAGTCTAAGGTTCTCTGTCATTCACTGTTAAATCCCCCCCAGGGACAATTGAACAGGGAAGGGCTTATTTTGGAGTCAAGCGGTTATATAGTTACGTAATCAAGCTCATACATATTATCCAAGAATTTATCTATATAGAAAAAGAGAAGACCAAATAACAAAAAGTCAGGTCAACAGGGACATTTATGGGTATGTAGCCTATCTAATATCACTATGCATACTGTATATAAGCACCCTAACACGCCATACAAAGCAAGTAAAGCCTGGCACTGCAGGGCTGAAGGGAAAAAAATCAGCTCAGGAGGAGCTGCTGTACTAACTATGTGAAGTTAGTACAGCGATCTCCCCTGCTGTGCTATTGTGATCTGACAGGATGACAGCCCCCTGCCAGAACACTCCGGTCAGCGCTCTTAGCCATTGGCTGGGAATGCTGATCGGGAGCCGATCGGCAGACCGTTTTCAGTCATGCCTCATTGATCTGTTGGACCAGCTACAGTACACACAGGCCGAATGTCAGCCGGTTTCTATTGAACCGGACGATGTCGCCTGACATTCGGCCTGTTTGTACTAGGCTTAACGCAAGAAAGTATCTGTCTAAGTACCACTAAGTGCAAAGATGCAAATACGGAGGTAAAAGAAGAAAGAAAGAAAAAAAAAAAAAAAAAGGGAAAGTGAGAGGGGGGGTAAGAGGGAGATTACCTGCCTGGGAGCCCGCATCCACCGCCAATCTGCCATTATTTAGCTGGTAATTGTAGATAAGAGAGCAAGGGACTCAAGACTTTATCGATCTGTGATTACCTATCTCAGAGCCTACCATTTTTTTATTATGCATAATCCAAGTGTCAGCAAGGAAAGATTGATCACAGGGCTCATCCGTGTAGTGGCAATAGCTATCTTGGCCACCAGGAATATAAAGTAAATTACTATTTGAGTGTGATTATGGATATTTTCAACTGGCTCTTTAAGAAGAGCTGTCCTGGCAGTTTTCGTGATATTTACCATGGTTACTGAATAGATCAGGGAATGATCTCGTATCCAGAAATGTCCAACTTTGGGGCATGTCCACCACACATGCAGGACTGTTTCCACCTGATCACATTTCCAAAAGCATAGGAGAGAGGATCCAGGGTACATTTTTGATAACTGCTCTGGGACCAAGTTCCACCTTGAATGTACGTCAAGCAAGGCAACATTCATAATACCTTTATGGATACGCAAGGTCCAGGTCCACCAATTCTGCTCATCTATGTTATCTCCACTCCTAGATCAGCATTTTTATATTTCTGTCGGTTTTGCTGTTAGAGAGTTTTTGTCACTTCCTCTCTAGCAAAAAATTTTCAACAGAACAGAAAATGAGGGTAAATCTTTTTAATGGAGCCCTGGATAGGATTAAAAACCTATTAGGGGTTCTAACCCTCCCCATTTCTATCCAAACAATTAAGACAAGTTTTGGCTGGACATACACCTTGAATTAATACATAAGTATTTTACACATATATAGGAATCTTTCAAACCTGCTTTTCTTGTAGACTAGAGTGTGTCCTCATTTTAGTAATAAAAGTTCATATTTATAATAGCTTGTTCACCAGACGATTCCTAAACAATACCAGGAAAAAAGGAGGTACAAATGAAGTTTGCATGCGAGTGCTGGTGTGTGAAGTAGTTGAAACTTAAGATCAGTTCAGTGTAATCTGGTGATTTTCAGAATAGTTTTTATTTTTTATTTTATGGGAAAGTGATTGTTCAAGGGAAATGGAAAGAGGCCGTGGCATGTTGTTAAGAAAAACATGGCCTAATTTGTCTTTTAGTTCCACAACAGATGAAGTGACCTGCAAACTTGATTCAAAAGACCTAAACATCCTGAACTAACTGGTTCTAATTGCAGTGCCTGACAAACCCTTGTACTTAAGGAAGGCATTTTAATTGGAAATCCCAACTGCTGATTTCAGCGTGGGCTAAACTTATTATTAAAGTATACCTGTCATGACATAAATATAAGGGCTTTCACTGCCTTCTAAAAATGTCTCCTGGCTGTGTTTCATTCATTTGATTCATTCATTAGATTCAGTATTTCTAATTCACATACCCAGAACAAGCAAATGAAAGTCAAAATCAGTCTGAAATCTTTATCTATATATTAAAGCCAATGCAACAGCATCATGGCCAGGCACCTATCATTTTAATCACTTGCTGTCTGAAGTATTTTTTTAATTTTTCACACAAATGTTACAATCCCCATTATTTGCTAGAAGATTACTTAGAACCCACATTACTGTATATTATGCATTATATGTTTTCTGAAAGCAGAGTTGCCCTGTAGAATAAAATAGCGTATAACTATGTGTTTGCATTTTCATTTGCTTGTTTGCACAGGGGAATGTGGGTGCTTTTACATTTTTTTATTATTTTATTTTATTAAAATGTATGTACACTTTTTAAAAATTTTATTTAATTTTGTTTTATTACTAGCACTGTCTCCACCCCCTAACTCACTCACTGCCCAGGATATCGCCAATCACTTCAAAAATAAGATTGATTCAATTTGTGATAAAATCTACATGCTACAAATATCCCCCCACCTAATACCCCATGTCCACAGGTACAATCAACACTCCCCTTATTCAACCCTGCTATTTTACCACTTGTCCCATGGACTCAGTTCCCTCTCAAATAAGGCGGTCACCCTATGACTCTATCCTAGACTCTAACTCACATCTTCAATCTCTCTCTTCTGCCCTCTTACTCAATTCTTTAAAACATGCACTAGTCACCCTCATACTTAAAAAGCCTTCCTCGGACCCCCCTAATCTTAACAACCTACGCCCTATCTCCTTGCTCCCCTTTTCCTACAAACTCCTTGAGTGCCTGGTACAACCAACCTCATAATATAATAATAACCTTCTTGATCCCCTTCAGTCTGGATTTTGCTCTCAACACTCCACAGAAACTGCTCTCCTAAAACTTACAAATGACTTACTAACAACAAAAACCAATGGACACTATTCTCTACTCCTACTTCTGAACCTTTTAGCTGCATTTGATACAGTTGACCATCCCTTCCTCCTCAAAAAACTTTACTCCTTTGGTCTACACCTCCTCCCTGGGTCAGCCTTCCATGGCTTGGTATTATTTCTATGCTGACAACACCCAAATCTATCTCTCTACACCTGAGCTCACTCAATCATTCTCCTCACATATCACTAATTTACTAACAGACATATCAGTCTGGATGTCACACCATTTCCTCAAACCTAACGTGTCCAAAACCAAGCCCATATAATCCCCCCCCCCACATGCCCCTTTCCCTGACTTCTCTGTCAAGATCAATACACACAACCATCAACCCATCCCCGCATGCCAGGGTGCCAGGTGTTATCCTGGACTCTGAACTCTCCTTTCAGCCCCACATTCCATCACTTTCCAAAGCTTGTCGCCTCAACCTTCGCAACATCCCTAAAATATGACCCTTCCTAACCAATCACACCACAAAGCTCCTAATTCACTCCCTGGTTTCTCTCGTCCTGACTACTGCAACTCTCACCTCATTGGCTTACTGTTAAATAGACTATCCCCTATTCAGTCCGACTCTTCCACCTTCAAACCGCTCAGGGTTTGCTACCCCTCTCGGCCAATCCCTCCATTGGCTGCCACTCAACCAACTAATTAAATTCAAAATACTAACAATAACTTACAAATTCATCCACAACTTTGCCTCCAACTACATCACTAACCTAGTCTCAAAATACCAACCAAATCGTTCTGTTCTTTCCTCCCAAGACCTCCTGCTCTCTAGTTTCCTCTTCATCTCCTCCCATGCTCCCTTTCAGGACTTCTCCTGAGCCTCTCCAATGCTATTGAATTCCCTACCCTAATCTATCTGACTATCTCCTACTCTATCTACGTTTAGGCAATCCCTGAAAACGTATCTCTTCAGAGAAGCCTTTCCTGCCTCCACCTAACAACTGTACTTTTATTTCCTCCATCAACTCATCCCTCACAGTTATTACCTTTTGTATCACTTGAACCTCCCTTTTAGATTGTAAGCTCTAACATGTAGGACCCTCTGATTCCTCCTGTATTAAATTGTATTGTAACCGTACTGTTTCCCCTTAAATCCTGTATTATATTATTATTATTATTATTATTATTATTTTTATTAATAATAATAATAATAATAATAATATTAACACAAGAGGACTAACAAGCCCCCTATAGCTTTGGGCAGGTGACAGGTACTTTTCATGGAGACATCAGGAGTCTAATAAACCCCAAATGTCTCCCCTGCCCTCCAATGCAGATCATGCTGGTGTAGCACCCTACAGGTAGGTGATAGGTAAATGTATAGTGGGCCTTGTCTGCCTAACAGCAGGGCTGTGATTTATTTAGTTAGGGTGTCAGGGCTTCAAGATGTCCCTGCATGAAGTATTCCCATTGGCTCCTGTGAGAGGATTCTCATAGGGCAGTGTGGGAAGCCCAATCAGGGGACACATCCCAGCTGGTAACTACCCCAGAAGGCAGATTATGCTGCAAAGGATTCTGGGAGAGGGTATAAGTTTGGGGGGAAGTGCTTGGCACGGTTTCTTTGGTGGGAGCAGAGTCCCAGGAACGAGAGTGCGGCTGTCTTTCCTTCTGTCTGAGGAAGGTGGATGCCTCAGTGTGTCACCTGAGTGTCCAGAGAGTGCTGAGTTGAGCTGAGGGGATCCGGTGTGCCAAGAGCCTGCGGAGAGAGAGGGGTCCAGTCCCAGGAAAGTCTACACAGGTCATGAGTACTGAGGATTGCCCCTGGGGGTCTGCCTGAAGTTAGAGGGGACCACTCCAGAAGAGGTTCTGGGATCCAGTGTCAGCTAGCTGTAAAGGGGGTACCTAGGTTGAGGACCCTGAAGCTACAAAGGGGGTACATAGTCAGTGGACCCTGAAGAGTTCAAGGTTAAAGGGAAGCCTGAATTGCACAGAGCGTGCCGGTAAAGTGACAGCTATACAGAGTTCTACAATATACTACCTCAAGCTGTGCCAGGCGGGGGAAAGTATGCAGTGACTTTCATAATACAACCGTGTCAGGAGTTCTACAGTTCTCAGTCTTGGATCTTCTGGACTATAAGTCGAGGATTCAGCACTTCTTCTGTTCTACAGAGTGTTCTCAGTGTCAGTGAGCGTTGGCTGGTGCCGGCTGGCATCACAGAAGCACCAACGGGCATTTCAGGAGTAAAAGTCCCAATTGTAATTAGTTTAAGCCTCAAGGAGTATCCCACTCATTCCCTTCTCCTATCCCCTTTATTCCAATAAAAAAACCACAAAGATGCAAGAGTTGTCGCTGCTTCAGTTGTCACACCCAGGGCCACAGCTCACATGGGCTGGGGGGATTACTGGTACTAATGGTAGACCCACATCAGGCCATAGGCCTGGAAACCTTGCTACACTTGATTAGCTGCTTCTCTGTCTGTAACAGCAAGGGAAGGATAGCTCTGAAGCCAGAAGTGAGTAAATCATTGTTGCTTCTGGCTTCATTAGTCACAAAGAAGATTGGGGAACAGATGCTCCTTCTGACCTGTACGTGACCAGATTTAAGCTGCTTCTGCAGTTCTATAGACTTTAATGAGGAAAGAAGCAGGTCTGACACGAACATAAGTCCGTCAACACTGGCCAAAAATATTGTTGGATATTCCTAACACCAAAAGATCTGTCATTACTGAGATATGTATTTAAATATGTCAAATATGTCATATCAAACAAGTCATTATCATCAAATCCTCCTCTCATAGAGAGTTGATACAGGCCAAGGCGGATGCTTCGGCGGCTGAAGCCAGATATATTCTGGATCTTAGTTAAACCAATAAAGCAGCTTGGGTGGTCTCTCAGACCAGATTCACTGCTGGCAGACAGTGCCCAAAATAAACAATTCTTCCAGAATCGACTGACCTGGGCAGAAGGGGAGGTATCTGGTAGATTGCTGCCCTAAGTAGTCCGCTCGCAATCTAACTCTACATCCGTAGTGGCTCTGAAGGATCAAGAGGGGCAGTTGTGTTCTCTTACAGATTCTATTCTGTCAATTCTTTTTACCAGGATCTATATGCCTCCCACGCTAACTACACCCTAGCTGAGCTGTCCACCTATCTCAATATTATTACTCTTTCCATGTTATCGTAGGGAGATCAACAATTTCTTAACGCCCCTCTTATTCAATCAGAATTGGTAGTTGCAGTGGCTGGCTTTCCGAATGGTAAAGCGCAAGGGATGGATGGTATACAATTAGAAATTTAAAAAATATGGTGAGGTGCTGTTGTCAGCCCTACTCAATATGTTTAACGCAGCTTTTTTAGAGGGTTGTCTTTGAGACTCAATGAGGGAGGCTGCGACTATAGTTATCCTGAAAAAAGATAATGATACTTTACATCTGGAGTTGTAACATACCTATTTTTTTCTTCCAACTGTTGTAAAAATATTGGCCAAAGTTTTGGCTAACAGACTGAAAAAGGGGACAACACACATTATTCATCCCAATCAAACTGACTTTACAAGGTGTAGCATGACACTGCTGATACACCCACTGCTTTGCACATAAAAAGCAAAATATGTTTAAACAAACAAGGTGTGCTTTAACATAGCTAATACACCCATTGTCTCTTGCAGAGACCAACATGGCACACGGTATCTGTTATCTTAAAGGGAACAGTGCATAAAAATATTTTTAAAAAATATTTTTGAAAGTGGACTTACCAGTCCCGGCCGCAGGATTCTGTCTTGTAACAAGAATCCAATCTTCACCCTTCATAGTGAGCTTTGTCACTTGCTGACCTTCAAGGACAGGGCCCTCTTGTTTTTAAAGGGCCCACTCCCTTGGACCTGTAGAGTAGGGATCGACCAATATCAGTTTTTCGTTGCCGATACCGATATTTTGGCCTTTGCATATCGGTATCGGCCGATATGGGCTGATATTTTGAACATTTAAAGTTTTGTAAAATAAACACAATTTTCGACAAAATCTGTTACTGAACATGTTAATGTTTGTTTATTAACATTTTTAACTTTAAGGGCTCGTTCTTCACACCTTAACTGCATGAAAACTGATAGGAAAACCGCAATTGCAGGGACATCAGTTTCACATCATCTGATTGTGAATGATGCATAAACTGCTGCAGTAGTGCTAGTGTATTGTTCTAGCTATTATATTTGAATATGAAAGCCTTATTTTAATGAAAAAAAAAAAAATCAACTATAGAATGTGAGTGCATTACAAGTTTAGTCAATGCGCTATTTGGTATACAAAAAAAAAATCTTTGCTTGTGAATTCTTTAAATCTAGAAACACCTATTGCCGATCCTCACAGATTATATTTAATTCACTGGTTTCAAGCATGGTTCATTGCCATGCTCAATTCTACAAAACTGCTAGCAGTGTCTCAAACATATATAAATAAATTACCTTTAGAAAAAAAGACAGCGCTGGTACAGGCCTGTGGGTGTGTGGGTGGCTGGCTGGCTGGCTGGCACTGGGCAACTGTGGGTGGGTGTATGTTTGTGGCGGCTGTGTTAAACACACTGTGAGCACTGTACACCCACTATCCCGAGACTCCCCGACTCCAGATGAGGCTGAGGGAGGCGGCCTAAGAAGGCAGAAGCTGTCCCATACGCAATGACGTCATGACAATATCGGCAATATCGGTAACCTCCGGGCCGATTCCGATATATCGGGGAAAGTGCATATTGGCCCTCGATATATCAGCCTTGCCGATAATCAGTTGATCCCTACTGTAGAGTACCATGCCAGAGGGCCTTTGGGATTGGTTTTTACCAAGGGTCCGGATCCCAGGGTCCAGTGCCTAGGAAGGACACCGTTACAGGCAAAACCTTGTATCTGATTTCCCGAGGCTCAGGCACCATCCTTTTAGTCTTTGACTTTTTTGGATGCATCTGAATGCTAACCCCTTAGATTCAGAGATCTTTGGTTGGGGTATATAGCATAATTTTCTTTCTTCTTCTTTGAAAAAAAAAACATCAAAAAAATGTGGAGAGTCTCTCCACTGTGACCATCACCTTTTAGACACAGGTGAAAAAACTTAGGTACTTCCTGTGTATGAGGGGTAATATAGGGGGACTTCCTGTCTGATTGGTTGCCAGTGTCCATTCACCTGAAAGTGGCATATAACCTATATGGTAATGAATATGGCTCTGTGTCCCGTGATGTACAAAAAAGAAAAGTTATTCAGCAGTTTATATTTTCTAAAATGATTGCATTTCCATGTTCAGTATAGTGTGGGAGACCAGATATAGTGAATGCAGGCTCCTGGGTTTAGTAACAATTTAAGGTTTGACCAATATTTCAGGCATGTTATCTTTATCTTTATCATTATAAGATCTACTCATTGACTTATGACTAATTTCGGAATGCTATATGTTTCGTTTTTAAACAAAAAAAAAAAAAAAAAACAGCGTGTATGTGGGTTCCTGCAACTAGTAAAAAAAACTAAAAGTGAGTTTTTTGTTGTCTTTTAACCAAACCCCCAGGCCTTTTTTTCCCTTTTTCAAATTCTTTATTGAAACAGAGAATATAAAACTTGAAACTCAGTCAAAATGTACACACAGTACAGCAATGCAATTCTTGAGGTACATAAGGCAACATTAGTGCAAAATTCGAAACACGCATAGTGGTGGTCAACATTTAGGAATTTTGGTCTTTAGGTAGAAGTTCGTGAAAAGACCTTCGAGCATGAACATGTCCCATAGGTCCGCACCTGAGTATACAATCCGACATAACAGATATCGCGTTATGTACGCTGGCATGAAAAATGTAGTATACAAAAGAACAACTGTACTGGGGAAAAGTAAAAAGAAAAACAGAGATTCCGAGTATTCTAAGAACAAGCACAAAGGGGGGGGGGTGGATCCCATGCGGGCAAGTTATCCCCATAACCCCTAAGAGCCAGCATCCACGCTCAGAGCCTGGCCCTCATCCGAGAAAATAAACACGTTCCAGCAGTTCCAAGTTGCAGAGTAACGTTCCCTTCTACCCTGAGAAGTCAGTACCAGGTCCTCCAGATCATTGATCAATTTTACTTTCCGCAACCAGAGCGAGACGGAGGGCGGAGTAGACTCCTTCCAGCAAAGACTGATACAGGATTTAGCTGCATTCAGCAAGTGGCGTAATACCGAATGTTTATATTGTTTTGGTGGCATGGCAGAGCAGTGTCTTTTTTTCCCTTTAACACCCTTGAATCCCACAGCTATTATTTGTTTGCTTTGGTGATGTTTTGGTTCCACACCTTATATCTCTTAAAGGTGAAGACCACCCTAACACTATAATCTCTACATCTACAGACATCCGCAATCTAAGACTAACCTATCTAGCCCTGTAAAGGAAATCAGTATACACACCTTTTTTAAAGCCGATCCGGTCCGGTCTCCAGCAGCTCTGCAGAGGAGACAGCCAACAATGGCTGGAAAATTAATGGGAAGTAATGCCACCCGTAGAGTTACTATGGGGCTACCATTGTCGATTGCCTCTTCTGCACCCACCTCCACAGCGAAGCTGCCGCTGATAGCTCAGCGTGGGATAGGATCAGAGCAGCTTCAAAAATGGTACGTATAGCGACTTCTTATTTACAGGGTTAGATAGGTTAGTCTTAGATCGTGGATGTCTGTAGATGTAGAGATTTTAGTGTTAGAATGGACTTATCCTTTAAGATTTGCGTTTTACTCTATTTTATCCCACATCATTTTTTGGGGGATGGGGAATAGAGCTTTAATGTGATAGTGGATATTGATGCATATGTTTTAATTTTGTAGGTTTTAATTAGAAAGAAATTGTAAACATTTCGAAAAAATGTATTCTCCAATTTTTCCCAACACTACTTTTACGCAACTAGCACAGCCCTCAAACTAGCACGTTCCCCAAAATACAATTTCCAAATCCTGATGATTAAAAGGATATCACATAAGTGTGATTTTTTTTGTAAAGTTTAAAGTGGTAAATGTGAAGATTTGCATTTGACTTTAGGATAGTTTTATTCCCCTTACCATACCACATTGCAATGCACACAGGAAAACATAATCTGTTTGGGTAAATTAGCATTACATTAAGATAAAATCAGGTCAAGTGGGTGAGAACACAAAGCACAACTGCAACTTTTTTTTGCAATCACCAACATTCCAAATCAAATTGTGCTTGCTTAGGTAAGCATTTGATTTGTGTGCATTAAACACAGATATCATTCAGATCATGAGACTTCATTGTTAGTAAGTCAGAATAAATATATGGATGACATTTTTTATATGTATCTGGTAAGTGAAGACTTGATCTAGCTGTGCAGCAACAGATCACTTCTAATAGGGATCTATTGCTGGCTGCATTCAGCTACTAATAAATCACTATAGGAGTGACTGACTGCTAAAGGAAAAGTTAGGTAAGGGCTGCTTCAGCTCTGCCCAAGCCTCCGTACTAGGAGAAAGTGCCTTTGCACCACATAAGACATCACTTCACTTCAAATTTAACCCCCGGTTCACATTAGTGTGATCACGGAGATCGCATGTATTTCGGAGCGCACTGCTCCTTAATTACATGCGATCTCATGTGCGGTGCAAATTTAAGCCATACACTTTGTATGGCTGAATTCGCACCGCATCCGCACTAAACAGGCACCTGACCCTTTTATTATCCGCAGCAGAATCGGATCGCATAGTGGTTCACACTAGTGCGATCCCATTCTGTGCGAACTTGCAGATTGCACTGCGATAAGTGATCGCAACTGGGGGTGTCCTTAACCTTTAATTGACACCCCCTGCGTATCGCATATGGCAGTGTGAACTGCCAGGGGTGTGGATGCGATGCGGGATCACGCTGTATATTTTCCCGCATCGCACAAATGTGAACCGGGACTTAAAGTGATACTAAAGGCTGTTTATTTTTTTATTTTTTTACTAACAAACGTGGCATACTTACCTGCTCTGTGCAATGGTTTTGCAAAGAGCAGCCCCAATCTCCTCTTCTCGGGTCCCCTGCCGGCTTTTCTGGCCCTTCCTCCTGCCGAGTGCCCCCATAGAAAGCAGCTTGCTGCAGACAAAAGGTTTTTTTATCTTCATGCATAGAATGCATGAAGGCAAAAAAAAACCTTGAGCTTTTACAACCACTTTAACCACTTGCCGACCAGCCACATATATACCGCGGCAGGTCGGCTCTGTTGCGTGAAACAATGTACCTGTACGCTGGTTGTTTCCTGCAATAGCCAGCGGGGGGGCGATGTCAACTGGCCACCCACAATTGCTCCCCAGAGAGGTAGAATGTAATGTAAGCAAGGCAGACTGCCGTTCTATCAGGGATGAACACAGTGATCTTGTGTTCCTGCTATTTAGGAACACAGATCTCTGTGTTCATCCACTGAGTCTATCCCCCACACAGTTAGAATGCATCCCCTAGGGACACACTTAACCTTTTGTTTGCCCCTGATGTTAACCCCTTCCCTGCCAGTGTCATTATTACAATAATAGTCCATATTTTTAGCACTGATTAATGTAATAATGCAAGGTCGCAGTCCCACTAAAAATCACTGATCGCCGCCATTACTAGTAAAAAATGTAAATAAATAAAAATGCCCAAAAAAATTCTATTGTTTGTAGATGCAATAACTTTTGCGGAAACCACTTAATATAAGCTTATTGGGATTTTTTTTTTTTTTTTACAAAAAATGTGTAGCAGAATACATATTGGCCTAAATTGATGAAGAAAGTTGATTTTTTACATTTTTTTTATTGGATATGTTTTATAGCAGAAAGTAAAAAATATTGTTGTTTTTTTTTTTTTTTCAAAATTGGTGGTATTGTTTTTGTTTCTAGCGCAAAAAAATAAAACTGCAGAGCAGAGGTGATCAAATACCACCAAAAGAAAGCTCTATTTATGAGGGAAAATGTACAGTGTTGCACAAGCATTTGTCAGTTAAAGTAACGCAGTTCTGTATCGCAAGAAATGGCCTGGTCATTAAGGGGGTACAACCTTCTGGTCTAAAAGTGGTTAAACAGGCTAAAAAAGTGTTATGTTTAGAGTGATTTGCTACAACTGTTCATATGAAAATAAGTACGCATCTCTACACATGCCACATCCTTCTTTAGTATATACGCAAAATGCAAGGTGGTGCCTTGCTTCTCAAGTACTTTACTAGCACTTGCATGAGACATGTGGGTGCCAGTAAAGTCCAATAGAAGCAAGGCATCACCTTGCATTTTGTGTATATGCTCATATAAAAGTCGAGGTCAGAAGCCCAGAAGCTGATCATTTCTTAGTGCTAAATGACAGCTGTCTGATGGACCCTTTACAGTTTTAAAATGGAACTCAGGACTTAAGTGAATCTGATTTCATTGAACTCATTGACTCCTTGGTCCCCCCGGCTTATCCTGTATGCCCGGAGTATGTGGCTCCTCAACTACTGGTAGCCAGTGTCAAACACCATGTTTAGCTTTTATCTAACTGTGGATTAAACTATAACTGTTTTTTTTAACACATTATCATCTGTGCATTAGAGTTCTTGAATCCACTTGGCAGTTAGTCCTTTATGTGGTTTTACACTTCACATACGTCACCCACACGCCTTCTTTGGGGCGCCCAGACAGTTTTTTCTTTTTCACATTCAAGGTTATGTAGGTAGGTGTAGGGGTGGAGGAGTTGAGCCACCACAAAGAGTAAAGTCAGCCATAGGAGAATTTTCAAATCGTTAGTGGTGTCAAATTGTTGTTTGTAAAAGCAAAATAAAGTTTGAAGTAATGATGAATTTTTAAATGAATGTTTGTACTAGGGATGGGCAGAACACCCCTGTGACGAGACCAATCTCGCCACTGGGCATTGGAGAAGCCTGGTTGCTCGCCTCCTGCAATGTGACTATGGACCCTCTCATCAGCCCATGCTAAACGTAAACCCCATGGCGATTTGACTGTTTGTGGCATCTGAGCGCTCAGATCCAGGCTATCTGGGGATGGGTTGAATGTGGGGGTTCTGTTCAGTAGACTGGGAGTTATGCATTTTTGTGTCTTTTTGTGTTTCTTTAACCATGTGGCTAATGGAGTCTTGCCTCTATCCTAGAAGCTAAACCTTATTCCTGTAAACTGTAAGGCACAGGAAGTGCACTCCTAATATGGTCATTCCAGGAAGTTCAATGTGGAGACGGGCTGTCTAAACAATGTTGCTTTTGGTCTGAGGTGGCTCTCCATTCACCTATTGTCGGGTGTGCTAATGAACTTGCCTGCTGTCTGCTAAGAGATGTATTGACACTCAGAGTAATGTGTATTGAGGGCTCGTTAGGGAACCATTGTTCTGTGTCTGGCTATTGTGTACATTGATTACCCCCTGGGGGCTTCTGTCTCCTTGCACATGGCAGTCCTTCTGGTCAAGCTATCTGACCAATCACTGCTGACTAATTTTCAAGCCCTCATTTGCATGGCTGGAGAGGACCTTATGGGGAACTGCAGGTACTGTGCAATTGACCAATGGGAAAGCGGTTGTTGGGGGAAGGATGTTCCAAATTCTGTATAAAAGTGTGCTGTGTTCTTCCAATAAATGTTGTTGTTCCTGTTTTACCCTCAATTCGGAGCTTTGTCTCGTTATTGGGGGGATTTATTGTATGCTGTTCCAGTTTGACTGCTAGGAGTGTAAACCCTTCATATGGCTATTAAGCTGTATGCAGCATTCATAAGGTTCCAGCTACACAGTTTGCATCATTCCTTGGTTTCCAGTTCGGGAGTTTGGTGTCCTGCAAGTAGCTGTGCCTGTAGCTCTGGATGGGGAAGATCTCCTAAACGGTTTTAACCCTTTTGTGTCCGGGGTGCCGTAACAACCCCCCTGTTCAATTTGCAGCAGAACTCCTGAACAGGGGAAATGTTCTAACCCAAACAGCGAACCCCATTGAAGTCTATGGAAGCCAAATAGGAAATAGCCATTTTGAAGGCTTGTATGCAGGTAATTGGGCATAAAAGGGGTATGGGGGCCTGGGTACTGCCCTGGGGGACATGTATCAATAAAAAAAATTAAAAACGATAGTTTTTTCTGAAGCAGTAATTTTAATTAGGCTTAAAGTGCAACAATAACAATGAAACATTTTTTTAAATATAGTGCCCGGAGGGTTCCCTTAATGTGCCTGTAAGGTGGCGCATCTGTACTAGGGATGGGCCAAACACCCCCCTGTTTGGTTCACACAAGAACACTGTGAACCGGGGAAACGTGTGTTCGAACATTCGAACTCCAATACAGATGAAAAAAATAAAAAAAATTGCGTAGGGTCCCCCCTAGTCCCTTTGGGTCTGGCATGGATTTAAATCTGGTATGCCAAAATTGTAAAAAAAAAAAAGAAAGAAATGCGCAGGGCGCAGGAACGAGCCCTGCTGTTAAAAATTCAATAATGAATTGAAATCGCATGTACTTGTCATACAGGTGCAGAAGAATTGGGCCTTAGATGTTGGTGGTGCCTGAACTCCTCAACCCCTTGCAGTTACTCTTGCTGGGTGCAGAAACGGGCCCTGCTGTTAGAAATTCGATACAAAATTCAAATCGCATGTACTTGTCATACAGGTGCATAAAAATTGGTCCTTGGTTGTTGGTGGTGCCTGAACACCACAACCCCTCACAGTTACTCTTGCTGGGCACAATAATGGGCCTTGGGTGTTAGTGGTGCCCTAAACCAAAAACATTGTTGGAAGCTAGCATAATCAAGATTCATGAATAGGATAGGCAGCATATGCAGTCTTGAAGGGATGCCTGACCCCTAGCAACTTTAATCAGTTACATCAGCATCAGGGGCTTGATAGCTGCTATTGATCCAGGACTGATTCATTTTGATAAATGTCAGCTGGTCAACAGAGTCTGTGGACAGACGCACTCTTCTATCCGTCATAAAACCTCCAGCAGCATTGAATGCCTGTTCGGGAAAGCATGCTGGAAGCAGGGCAGGCCAGTAGCTCGATTTCATGTTGAGCAAGTTCTGGCCAGTGGTGCATCCTCAAGCCTCAGTAACCCAGTGGATGCTCAGTTGGAAAGGTCTCCAAGTATGCTCTTTCCCCTAGATAATCCTGCACCATATGATGGATACGCTGTCAATGGTTGCTTAAACCTAACAGCCCTGGGTGCTGAGGACTAAAGAATTGTTTAAAGGCATCAGTCAGCTGGCCGCCTTCTCCACCGCTTCTGCTTTGGCTGAACGATGCCTCAGAAACACATTCAGAGAATGTTAAACTCCTGTAATGTTCTGGTACCTTTGGGTACCCTAATTACTCTTTCATAAGTGTATGCGCCCCACCATTCTCTTTTGGTAAGGTGCGCATACACCTTTAAGACTGATGCTGTCATCACTGAGCGCCGGACTGGATGGCTATTTAGATCGCCGGCTCTCACTCACATGTGTTCGTTCAAACTGCTTTGTGCCTTGATGCTAACCTGTCTTGAAGCTCACATGCTTGCAAGCATACCTCGCTGTCGGAACCACGCTGCGCTGATCCCTGTATCCCGCTACCGGATCATCCGCTCTTGCCGAACCTCTCCTCTGCTACATTGCTATTAGTGATAAGTACCCCACAGGGGAAACCTCTATAACCTTTATACTAAAGCTTACACTATCTAGCTCTGCATACTAAGGACTATTACTACATCTGCATTATCTAAGATTGCTAGCTCTTGAGCCTACTACCACCTGTTCTTGCACTGGGTTGATCTCTCTTGTATGTCCACCTGCTACTCTGTCATCTACTACCATACATGATTGCTAAACCTATCTGCATCCCATCTGCTACTATCTTACTTTCAAGAACATTTCCTTTCAAGTGTCTGTCATCTACCATCTCTACCCAACCTGTCTCTTCAGCCTATCATCACTGTGTTACTATATACATAAGTCACTCTAGGAAACATCTTATTGAGTGTGTGTATTTACTTGCTGAATTGAGATCATCCACACATGATGAGTCATTGAGAGTTGGGAATGGTGTCTCAGCGTTTCTCTACATGACTACTGAAGTGGAATATTTCTGCAGCTGAAAATCCACATCATACGTAAAACGCAGGAGCGTTACAGATTGAACGAACCCACAAATGGATTCAGCAGAAATAACCACTCAGATGACACAATTAAAACAGCAAGTACCTGCGTTAATACACGCACTTGCTGAATTAAAAGAAGACAATCAGGCTCTGTCGCAGCAGGTAATTAGACTGACACAACTTACCACTGCTCAGTCCCCTGAACCCAAAATAAATCCTCCTTTGGTATTTACAGGTGATCGCAAAAAATTTCGCGAATTTAAAAACGCATGTGAGTTACTTTTCTTGCTAAAACCCCGTACCTACCTTACTGATCACATTAAGGTTTGTTCTATTATTTCTTACCTAACAGGCGATCCTCGGGCCTGGGCAGACTCTCTTTTTGAGAAAAGCGACCAGCTTCTCAACTCCTATGCCTTGTTCCTAGCAGAACTCACTAGCCTATATGATGATCCCAATAGGCAGAGTACTGCCGATCTTCAATTAAGATCCTTGAAACAAGGTGGGAGACCTGTAGAAGACTTTGTCGCAGAATTCAAGAGATGGACCCTTGATTCAGAATGGAATGATGCATCTCTGAAATCCCAATTTAGGCTTGGCCTATCAGAGGCCGTTAAAGACGAGTTCGCCCGAGCGGATCTGCCAAAAACCCTGGATGCATTGATACAACTCAGTATCACCATAGATAGAAGACTACGAGAAAGAAAGGCTGAGAAAATGGGAATGCCATTATCCAGTTCTTCTCGGATTTCGGCCGTTGACCCCGTTCCAATGGAGGTAGGAACCATACGCCCACCTCTATCAACTATGGAAAGAGCCAGAAGACGATCTGGTAATCTCTGCTTGTACTGTGCATCCCCGGATCACAAGATAAACGTCTGTCCCCTAGTCTACAAAAAGAAGGGTGAGTGTTCACATGTCCTCCTAGGGGGATTGACAACTTCAATCACTAACCCTTACCTTTCTGTTTGCTTAACATTACAGTGGGACCAGAACAGGATTACTACTAAGGCCATGATTGACACAGGATCTTGTGGAAATTATATTGACATACGTTTTGCTGCTTTAAATAAAGTTCCTATTATTTCTAAACTTAAACCTGTCTCAGTGAGTCTTATTAACGGTGTTCCTTTATCCTCTGGTCCGATCACTGATCAGACACAGGCACTCCTAGTCACTACTAACGGGTCTCATATGGAGACCACTACCTTCGATCTAATACCTTCACCCCACTTTCCCATTGTTTTGGGACTTCCCTGGTTGCACACACATCAACCAACCATAGATTGGAAGGAACGGACCCTGACCTTCCTCTCTTGCTATTGCGAGGGTACGTGTAACCTCCCGTCTTTCGGGAAGATCCTGTCTGTGGTGACAGATGAGATTGCACCACTATGTTATCAGGATCTCTCTGAGGTTTTTCTTGAGAAAAATGCTCAAGCACTACCTCCCCATCGAGACTATGATTGTAGCATTGATCTACTCCCAAATAGCAAATTGCCGTTCGGTCATGTTTATCCTCTTTCACAGGATGAACTTTCCCATCTCAAAGACTATTTGGATGAGAATTTGGAAAAAGGTTTTATTAGACCTTCCACTTCTTCCACAGCAACAGGACTCTTTTTTGTCCGCAATAAGGACTCAAGTCTCAGGCCTATCATCGACTATAGGCAATTGAATGCTATTACAATAAAAGATCGCTATCCTCTACCGCTTATCCCTGAGCTCATTGAGCAGGTGCGTGGAGCTACCTATTTTTCAAAATTGGACCTGAAAGGAGCATACAATCTCATTCGAATCCGTGATGGACACGAGTGGAAGACTGCATTCAGAACCAGATACGGATTGTTCGAATATCTTGTAATGCCATTCGGGCTATGCAATGCCCCTGCAGTTTTTCAACGATTTATAAACGATATTTTCAGAGACTTACTAGATGTCTGTGTTGTGGTATATCTGGACGATATACTTATATATTCACGATCCCTGTCTGAACACATAAGACATGTAAGACTAGTATTATCGAGATTGCTTGCACACAACCTTTATGTGAAACTGAAAAAATGCTTGTTTCATAAAGAAGAGGTACTGTTTCTAGGCTACATCATATCCAAAACAGGAATCGAGATGGACATGAGTAAGATATCCTGCATTCAGGATTGGCCTACACCAACCACACGCAAGGCGCTACAGCGATTCCTTGGATTTTCGAATTTCTACAGGAAGTTCATTAGAAACTTCTCTGCCATTGTGAGACCCCTCACACAGCTCACTAGCATTAAAAAACCATTCAAATGGTCAGATGAAGCAAATAAAGCTTTTCACCTTTTAAAGACAAGGTTTACTTCTGCTCCCATACTACGCCATCCAGACCCATCCCTCCAATACATTCTGGAAGTAGATGCGTCAAACATGGCAGTAGGAGCAATACTCTCCCAACGACCAACTCACACTTCACCACTTCATCCAGTCGCCTTTTTTTCTAAATCCCTAAGCAGTCCAGAGATAAATTACCCAGTGGGTGAAAAGGAACTGCTTGCTATAAAATTGGCTCTGGAGAATTGGCGACATCTACTCGAAGGCACCCAATTACCAATACTTATATACACGGACCATAAAAATCTCCAATATCTTCAGACTAACAAAACTCTCTCGCACCGACAGGTACGATGGTCACTATTCTTTCTAAGGTTTAACTTCCTAGTGACCTACACACCTGCAGATAAGAACAAAAAGGCGGATGCACTATCACGACTAACTGAAGAAAACTACTTCGAAATCCCTTCCGTTCCTATAATACCTCACAAACGCATTATTGGAGTTGTCCGTTCCTTGAAGGAAGAGGTTTTGCATGGTATAAGTTTGGATTCACCCCCACCACAACTAAATACTGATGCAGAAGGCTTCTTCTACTACAACGACAAACTTTACATACCACCTACCATACGCACCAAGATCTTGGAATTATCGCATGATGTGCCTATGGCAGGACATATGGGTATGACAAAGACTCTTAATCTGATTACCAGGCAATTCTGGTGGCCTGACATGAAAACATCTATACAAAAATTCGTCTCTTCATGCAATGTCTGTGCCAGGTCCAAAATTGACACTACGAGACCATCCGGTCTACTATGCAGTCTACCAATACCCCAAACTCCATGGGAAGTTGTGTCCTTGGACTTTATAGTGGAATTGCCTCCTTCCAAAGGATTTAATACCATCTTAGTGTCAGTGGACCATCTGACAAAAATGGCACATTTCATTGCTATTCGCAGACTACCTTCGTCCAAACAAACGGCAGAACTCCTGATGAAACATGTCTTTAAGTTACATGGTATCCCAAAAACTCTTCTGTCTGACCGCGGATCACAATTTATTTCCAAGTTCTGGCAAGAACTATGTCACATACTACGGATCGAGCGGAAGCTCACTTCTCCTTACCATCCGCAGACCAACGGACAGACTGAAAGAGTCAACCAATGCATCGAGCAATATTTACGTTGTTACACTTCTTACCAACAGGATGATTGGGTGGATCTTCTCCCTCTGGCAGAATTTGCCTACAACAACGCAACCCACAGTACGACCAAGCAGAGTCCGTTCTACTTGAACTATGGGTTTCATCCCTCTATTCTTCCACCACGCATCTTTCCTTCAAATAACCCAGTAGCTTCAGACTATCTTACCCAAATAAAGGACTCTCTGGGTTTGCTTAATACTACCATTGCACACGCTCATAGTCAACAAAAGAAGTACTATGATCTTCGCAGAAGACCTTCTCCTCAGTACGCTATCGGGGACCTCGTTTGGCTCTCAACAAAAAATTTAAGACTGAAAATCCCTAGCAAAAAGCTTGGACCTCTGTTCTTGGGACCTTTCCCAATCAAGAAACTTATTGGAAAAGCTGCAGTACAGCTTACATTGCCAATAGACCTCAAAATACATCCCATTTTCCATGTGTCGCTACTGAAGCCCCATGTTCCTGACCAAGGAATAAGGCCTACTATCCCACCTCCTCCTCCTGTACAAGTTGAAGGTGGAGAAGAATATGAGATAAAAGAGATTCTGGATTCTCGTATCCACAGAGGAAGACTTCAGTACTTGGTTCGATGGAAGAACTATGGGCCCCAAGACGACACCTGGCTAAACACCTCTGACATACATGCCTCTAGATTAATCTGCAATTTTCATGCGAAGTACCCAGACAAACCAGCTCCAGAGGCCTTCAGGAGCCGGCCTTAAGGGGGGGGGGGTACTGTAATGTTCTGGTACCTTTGGGTACCCTAATTACTCTTTCATAAGTGTATGCGCCCCACCATTCTCTTTTGGTAAGGTGCGCATACACCTTTAAGACCGATGCTGTCATCACTGAGCGCCGGACTGAATGGCTATTTAGATCGCCGGCTCTCACTCACATGTGTTCGTTCAAACTGCTTTGTGCCTTGATGCTAACCTGTCTTGAAGCTCACATGCTTGCAAGCATACCTCGCTGTCGGAACCACGCTGCGCTGATCCCTGTATCCCGCTACCGGATCATCCGCTCTTGCCGAACCTCTCCTCTGCTACATTGCTATTAGTGATAAGTACCCCACAGGGGAAACCTCTATAACCTTTATACTAAAGCTTACACTATCTAGCTCTGCATACTAAGGACTATTACTACATCTGCATTATCTAAGATTGCTAGCTCTTGAGCCTACTACCACCTGTTCTTGCACTGGGTTGATCTCTCTTGTGTGTCCACCTGCTACTCTGTCATCTACTACCATACATGATTGCTAAACCTATCTACATCCCATCTGCTACTATCTTACTTTCAAGAACATTTCCTTTCAAGTGTCTGTCATCTACCATCTCTACCCAACCTGTCTCTTCAGCCTATCATCACTGTGTTACTATATACATAAGTCACTCTAGGAAACATCTTATTGAGTGTGTGTATTTACTTGCTGAATTGAGATCATCCACACATGATGAGTCATTGAGAGTTGGGAATGGTGTCTCAGCATTTCTCTACATGACTACTGAAGTGGAATATTTCTGCAGCTGAAAATCCACATCATACGTAAAACGCAGGAGCGTTACAACTCCCAGTGTCTGGAAAGGTGTTACACAAATTTTTCTTCAAGGCATCCTCAAGATGTTCCATTCTCTGCTCTCTCTGTGAAGCCAGCATGAGCTCTGCAACTTTACCCTTGTAACGTAGATCAAGAAGGGTTGCCAACCAGTAATAATCCCTCTTCTTGATATCACGAATCCTCTGGTCCTTTCACAGGCTTTGCAGAATAAGGGAGCCGTGCAGCCTAAGTTTGAGGAGGCATGAGATTCTGAGTCCTCTAGGTCACTAAGGATGACATTGTCAGAAGCAAGCTCTCCCCAGCCACGTATAACTCCTGGGGTTCCTGGGGAATGAAAACCATTCCTTGAAGACTGCTGTATGTTATCCTCTACATCTATGCTGCCACAATCCTCCTCCTCCTCCTCCTCCTCTTCCTCCTGGGGTTTTGTGACCCTGCAGGAATGTTATCTGCATAAAGGGGGCCTTGTGAAAAAAGGAAGTCCTCCTCTTCCTCCTGCTGTTCTGCCTCAAATGCCCTGTCCCTGATTCCATGAAGCATGTGCTCCAGCAGGAAGACTAGAGGGACAGTGTCACTGATGCATGCATTGTCACTGCTCACTATCCTTGTGGCCTACTCAAATGGTGACAGGACAGTGCATGCATCCTTAATCAGCAGCCACTGGGGTGGCGAAAAGAAGCCAAGCTCCCCTGAGCCTGTCCTTGTGCCATACTCACACAGGTACTCATTGATGGCCCTCTGCTGCGTGTACAGCCACTGCAGCATTGCCAATGTTGAGTTCCACCTGGTGGGCATGTCACAAATCAAGGTGGTTGGTGGGCAGGTTGAATTCCTGTTGAATGTCAGATAGCTGAGCTCTGGTATTGTATGACCGCTGGAAATGGCCATAGACTTTTCTGGCCTGTTCCACAGACTCCTTGTCTACAGCTACTCCTTCCATAGTCTCACCATCATGCAGGAGGAGTCACCTGAATTATTTGATCATAGTGTTACATGACACTGGAAGATGCGCAGCAATTTGAATGATCCAATGTTGGTTCCCAGGTTGAGGAAGGGAATAACATGAGCCTAGAGAGAGGGGGTGACAATGACGGACAAGAAACTAGTAGTCATGTTGCCACACTTGCAGCATACTGCCAAGTTTGCTCTAGTGACAAGGAGGGAGGGAGGGGATGATGAGGTCACTGACTGTACTTTGGGTACCTGAGAGAATAGAGGAGGAAAGTGAAGAGGAGGAGGAGGTGGAACAACTCCAACGAGGCAGGATGTGCCTTAAGGGCAGCCACCCTATTGCAGCACACCACAGAGCTCCACAGGCGCAGGGCGCTGCTAACTCCCCGGTGACTTCCAAAAGTTCATCAGCGTGGGCTTTTTTCAACACATGTGCAGTAGACCGCAGTGTTGCTGTTTGCAATCTCTGTCTGAAGTGGATCAAGCGTGGCCAGTACACCAGCCGCTTGTGCACCACATGCTTGACAAGACATATGACGACCTGCCATGCAGTCCATTGGCAACAGCACCTGAAAGGCCAACATCATTAAAAAAAGCATACTTCACCTTGCTCCTCCTCTGGGATCTCTGCCTCTACTATAGAGGCTGCTTGCCCTCTTTTAGTGGCCTGTGAGCTTCTGCCTCACTTTGTTGGCCTTTCGGACATGATGTGGATTTTGAGGGGAGGGGGGTTATAACTGTTTATTATAGAATGTGCAAAGGGAATATGGTGCTTGGGTGCAATACTTTTGTGCTTGTTGCACTATAAACCGTTTTATTATATATTTTTTATTAATGAAAAAAACATGAATAAAGCCGGAAAAAAAAAACCCCTTGCTGAGGCAGAAGGAATAGCCCCTGAGATGCACAAGAGGGTACAGCAATTATGCCCTTAATATTATTAGTGTTGGTGTGCCACCAACAAAAACACCCACTTCTGGAGCAGAAGGAATGGCCCCTGAGATGCACAAGGGGGTACAGCAATTATGCCCCAATATTATTAGTGCTGGTGCGCCACCAAACAAAAAAAACACACTTCTGGAGCTGAAGGAACAGCTCCTGAGATGCACAAGGGGGTACAGCAATTATGCCAGTGGCGGAGCCAGAGGGTTAGCTGGGGTGGCAATTGACACCCCAGAAGAAGCCCTTGCCACCCCTGTTGCCACCCCAATCCTGGGTGGGTGGCCGGGTGCATGGCAGGGCAGCGGGAGAATCACAGTCAGGGGATCGCCGTACGGCCGGCAGCTGCGGAGGGAGGCGGATGGAGAGCAGGGAAGACTGGACTCTGTCTCCTGCTACTTACAGTGGTGTCGGCGGGGGGGGGGGGGGGTTTGGGGGTGATGTGGCTGAACGGAGCTTCAGCCCCGAGTGTGCCCCTAAAAAGCCCCAGGTCTCGTGTGGATCGTTAACCTCCTTCCTTCGGCTCTCAGCTGCAGCCAGAAGAAGACGGAGGGGGGTGGAGGCGAAGCCAATGCTAGGCGGCAAGGAGAGGAATTTGAAATCCTCCTCCTCTCGTCATGTGACAGCAGAAGAGGTTCTCGGAGAGGAGGAGGATTTCAAATTCCTCTCCTTGCCGCCTAGCATTGGCTTCGCCTCCACCCCCCTCCGTCTTCTTCTGGCTGCAGCGCTGCTCTGAGAGCCGAAGGAAGAAGAATGTGAGTGCCGGCGGGGGGAGGAGAATGTGAGAGCCCGAGGGGGGGGGGGGGGGGAGAATGTGAGTGCCCGAGGGGTGCGGGGGTGGAAGAAGAATGTGAGTCCCGGGGGGGGGGGGGAGAATGTGAGTGCCACTGTCCGAGGGGGGGGGAAGAATGTGAGTGCCCGAGGGGTGGGGGGGTGGAAGAAGAATGTGAGTGCCGGGGGGGGGTGGAAGAATGTGAGTGCCCGAGGGGTGGGGGGGTGGAAGAAGAATGTGAGTGCCGGGGGGGGTGGAAGAATGTGAGAGCCCGAGGGGGGGGGGAGAAGAATGTGAGAGCCCGAGGAGGGGGGAAAGAAGAATGTGGGTGCCCGAGGGGGGGGGAGGGAGGACAAACCCCTTGCCATTAGCCGAGGAGGAGGCGGAAGGACTCGTGGAGACGCGCCGACGGTCACCGGGACTGAGAAGAAGCCGCCCGCTGCCGCTCCAGGTAGGTAAGGGGGCACGCACGCTGATCTCTGCATTGGGGGCATGTATGCTGGTCACTGCATTGAAGGGGGCATGTACACTGGTCACTGCATTAAAGGGGGCATGTACACTGGTCATTGCATTGAAGGGGGCATGTACGCTGATCTCTGCATTGAAGGGGGCATGTACGCTGATCTCTCTGCATTGAAAGGGGGCACGCTGGTCTCTCTGCATTGAAAGGGGGCATGTACGCTGGTCATTGCATTGAAAGGGGGCACGCTGGTCTCTCTGCATTGAAGGGGGCATGTACGCTGGTCATTGCATCGAAAGGGGGGCACGCTGGTCTCTCTGCATTGAAAGGGGGCACGCTGGTCTCTCTGCATTGAAAGGGGGCATGTACGCTGGTCATTGCATCGAAAGGGGGCACGCTGGTCTCTCTGCATTGAAAGGGGGCACGCTGGTCTTTCTGCATTGAAAGGGGGCATGCTGGTCTCTCTGCATTGAAAGGGGGCACACTATACCTTAATTACTGAAGGCCCCTTTCACACTTTTGCGACCTCAAAGTCACGCAATTTTTTACAGCATTTTTTGCCGCAATGCAATGCCTATAACATTTTTCTGTTTGCGCCCTCCCAAAAATTGTGAGCACCAGCCGCCACTGTCCCCAATATACCTAGAATAATGTGCACATATTAATCTGCAAGTGTTCACAGATATGTATAGGTCAGTGTTTAACTGACAAAGAATGATGTGCCATAGAACTGCTGATGATGTATTTTTCTTCTCTGTATCTAATAAATGCATACTTTACACCCCCCCTTTCCAGTACCCCCCAGAGCTCTTCAGGCCCCCCCCCCCCCACCAGTGCTCTTTAGTCCCCCCTCCCCCAGGGCTCTTCAGCTCCCCACAGTGCTTTACAGCTCCCCCCTATTTTCATAAATTTAGGCTAATATGTATTCTGCCACATATTTTTTGTAAAAGTGTATTTTGATTGGTTTGCAAAAAAGTTATTACATCTACAAACTATGGAACATTTTATTTTTTAATTGTTTTTACTAGTAATGGCAGCGATCAGCGATTATTAGAGGGACTGCGACATTGCGGTGGACAAATCTGACACTAAATGACACTTTATATATTGACCCCCCAAAATAATACCTTGCCACCCCTTTGCCACCCCTGTTTTAAAAGTCTAGCTCCGCCACTGAATTATGCCCTTAATATTATTAGTGCTGGTGCGCCACCAACAGAAAAAAAACACTTCTGGAGCAGAAGGAATAGTGTCTGAGATGCACAAGGCGGTACAGCAATTATGCCCCTAATATTATTAGTGCTGGTTCACCACCAAAAAAAAAAAACACCCACTTCTAGAGCTGAAGGAATAGCGTCTGAGATGCACAAGGGGGATACATCAATTGTGCTCTTAATATTATTAGTGCTGGTGCACCACCAAAATACCACCCACTTCTGGAGCTGAAGGAATAGCGTCTGAGATGCACAAGGGGGGTACATCAATCATGCCCTTAATATTATTAGTGCTGGTGCGCCACCAACAAAAACACTCTCGTCTGGAGCAGAAGGAATAACGTCTGAGATACAGAAGGGGGTACAGCAATTATGCCCTTAATATTATTAGTGCTGGTGCGCCACCAACAAAAAAAAAAAACACTTCTGGAGCTGAAGGAATAGCATCTGAGATGCACAAGCGGGTACAGCAATTATGCCCCTAATATCATTAGTGCTGGTTCACCACCAACAAAAACACCCACATCTGGAGCAGAAGGAATAGCGTTTGAAATGCACAAGGGGGTACAGCAATTATGTCCTTAATATTATTAGTGCTGGTGCGCCACCAACAAAAACACCCATGCCTGGAGCAGAAGGAATAGCGTTTGAGATGCACAAGGGGGTACAGCAATTATGCCCCTAATATTATTAGTGCTGGTTCACCACCAAAAAAAACCACCTACTTCTGGAGCAGGAAAATTGTTGCTGACGCAAAAGGACGCACTAGCACCTGCGACAAAGAAGGGGGAGAACTAATATTGCAGCAAAAAAACCTGATGCTGCTAAAAAAGAAAAAAAGTTAAAAAGAAAAAAATATATATATATATATATATCAATGAAATAAAAAATGGGACCAGTGGGTCGACATAGACGTGTTGTATACCATGCACTTCAGTGGCCCCACTACAATCACAGCACAACACTAAACTGACTGCAGCACACTGTGTAACATATGAATCAGCCCTATACTACACTGCAATGGCTGATATACACACTGCAATGGCTGATATATATATATATATACAGTATACTGCACTGGTTGATATACAGTAAATCCTGCAATACTTGATAAACATATATACTGCACTATCTGATATATCCTGCAATAGCTGATATATGTGTATATATATTGCACTGTTATATCTTTCAGTAGCTGATCTATATATACTACACAAGCTGATATATCCTGCAAAAGCTGATAAATATATATACTGCACTATCTGATATATCCTGCAATAGCTGATAAATATATATACTGCACAAGCTGATATATCCTGCAATAGCTGATAAATATATACTAACTACCTGCCTAATCTCATTCTTATCTCAACCTCTCACACACTACACACGGCTGCCGTGTAAGTAGCCTTATATAGTGTGGGGCGTGGACTTAGCCTCTGAGCCATGATTGGTTAAAGGCACCCTACCTTTGGCCAATCATGGCTCTGACAGGACATTGTGCTGTGATTGGCCAAAGCATACAGTTCAAGGTGCATGCTTTGGCCAATCACAAGCACTTAAGGCACTGCAATTGTGCAGTGCATTATGGCGGGCGAATTTCCCGCGAACGACCACGCTTGTTCATGTGTTCAGCGAATGCACGAACACCCGATGTTCGAGGCGAACTCGAAGCTTATCCCTAATCTGTACCATGCATAACACATGCTACAGCAAAAATTACATTTCTAAAGGAAAAGAAACAAGTCAAATCCCATTTAAAATGACTCGACGTTACAATGGCCGGCACCCGGCTATTGAAAAAATTAAGAAAAACCCGGTGTGGGGTTCCCCCCCAGTCCATACCAGGCCCTTCGCCGAACAACCGATGGCACCACCGCCATCTGAGGTCACATGACCCCCCCTGCCCCAAAGCACCCAACCCCACATGTTGAGGGCATGTGGCCTGGTATGGTTCAGGGTGCACTTGCTCATCCCCTCCTCTTTCCTGACCTCCCGGGCTCCATGCTCGGAAAAGTGTCTGGTATGGATTTTTGGGGGGGACCCCACGCCATTTTTTTTTTCAGGTTTTGGCATAGGGTTCTCCTGGGGGACCCAACATCGCTTTTTTCTTTTCCCTTATTTTTATTTTATTCTTTTATTTTTTTTTATTCAGCTGTCAGCTAGGAAACCCATTGACAGCTAATGACTCATTAGTTGGTAAGGACACCGCGGACAGCTTCCTGGCCCTGCTCCTTAAAAACCAGCTTACACTATGCCCTGATCGAGCGAAGCTTTGCCCAATCAGGGTGCAGAATGCACTGTGCAGCGCTCAGTGCATTGCAGGGTGTTCATTTGGGTGAACACCATGCAAATTCAGGTGTTCAACGAATGGCCGAACAGGCAAATGTTCAACCCAAACTTGTGCTTGGGCCAAACAGTTCGGCCATCCTTAGTTTGTAACAACATTTGTACAAAAGTTCTTTAAAAAAATTTACTAGTGAATTAAATAGACACTTGCAGAAGAAGAAAGGGCAATGTTATGAAAGGACAGAAATAGTTACCCTAGAAAATTAACTAGTCACACTTGAAGGAAAATTCAGAGACACATTACAAGTTAATAAATATTAGTTTATGGAAAGGAAACATGCTCTAAGAAAGCGTTTAATGTACCTGATTTTTATGTGTTTTTTTATGTTGGTGACAGGTTTCCTTAAATGGTGTTTCTTAGCTTTTTTTGGCCATATTTTTCTTCTGAGTTACAGGAGTGCACTTTCTTCTCCCCTGTGAGCCAGATTCAGCTGAAGCCTGCTGTCAACTGACATCACAAAACCAGTCCAGGCTTTGCAGGGATCGTGACATGTCTCTGAGAGCCTGAACCAGCTGCTACTGCCCCCTCCACAACCCTGCGCTCCAGTGAGCACTGGAGGGGCAGAGCAGAAACCGGGAAGAGCGGACCCAAGAGCTGAGTGATCAGCGGTCATGTGATCACATAAATCTCAGTCTTAGAGCCAGAGGGGAACAGCTGCAGCAGTTGGTTCAATTTGTTTTGCTATCCCACACTTCTCCTTTAAGTCTTGACTGGTATACCAGATCTGTACCTCTCATGTTCTGTTTACTTAAAACAGAAAATGGCATTGACAAATCCATCAGAACATGGATATTGCCCAAGTGTACTATTTTATAAGAAAGGGCCTCTGGGCACTTAGCTGAAATAAAATTGCCTGTAATATTCTCTACCAATTTATGATAACATTATTATTATAAATTAAACATATTTAGGCATTGTGTAATGCACCATTAGGAGAAAAAAAATACTTACCCAAACATCGTGTCCTGCCATTACCTATTAATCCAAAATTACACATACAGGAATATTTCTTGTCTTTTTCTATACACGTAGCATTTGCATGGCATGTTTTGCAAACCTCAATGGTGAGTATTTCTGGATGAGAAAAAAAAGAGAAAAAAAGTAAAATACAATGTTTTTGGGAACAAAAGTTAAATAAAGTTATGACTATAGTCAAAGTGATCTTATAACGATTTCCACATTAAATTAATTTTAATTTCCAGCCTACTCTTATTATTCTGAATGATCTTGAAGTGTGTAAACTTAAGGCACACTATACACACTACAAGAAAACTGGGTGAGAATTTTCGTCCAAAAAACTTTTGTATGATTTTCGTATAGTGTGTACACAACTTTCCACAGCCGATTCCGACTTTTCGTACAAAAATTTCAGAAGGGACAAACTCATTTCCCTCTCTCTCTCTCTCTCTCTCTCTCTGTGGGGTCCAAAAAGGCAGATCGGTGCACCTGTGGACCCTAATACCAAGGACCCTGGTTTGCAAGATTCGGGCAGAAAATTGGATCACCCAATTACTCTGATAACCAGTGAAGGAGACCCCAGGATTATACATCCAAGGCCTGATACCCCTGTAGGGGTGTACAGCTCTGGTGAGTGCGGTCCAAGGGGTGCGGGGAGCACTGAATTGTCACCAAACATCTGAGCACCTCCAAATATTCGTCATTAGAGCACCTGCACTCAAGTCACTTTCTGCTCCCTATTTTAGGAAGGGTTTTTCCCATTGTGGGACCACCCTCCTTTTTTAGGTTTTTCAGTTATCACGGACTTACTTATACTTGGACTATTGCTGCCATAAGATTTATACATCTATCGTTTACTCAGTTTATGCCATATATGATGCTTTTTACTGTACAATTATTAGGTTTTAGATCTTCACAGTTTATTTAAGTGGATCCAACTGATTTTATATTCTTCATCCATTTTTTCGTATTTATTGTCTAGATAATACTCATCTATTATATATATATATATACTATTTTACACCTATTTGCATAAATTTTTTCCTTCACGGTTTTAGCACTATTACTAATTCCTCACAAAGTTGGATCCCCTATATTATTGCACATATTTATACTTGTCACATATATGATGCACCCGACACTTTATTAATTTAGGATTCACAGTGGAGATAGATATTGAATACACATTTAGCATCATTGTTGGACATACGGAATCACTAGTACACTTTGGCAGCGCCACACACCTTCTTCTTTACCTTCATTCTTACTATATTTCTAGGAATATAGTGTACAGGTGGGCTGCAGCCAATATCAAAGATAAGAAGTCTAAAATTATCCTAAGCGCGGATTTTCTACATTTCACAAACTCATTTTTCTCATATGGGAACAGAACGAATGATTTTTGTTTAATGTGTAACATTTTCTGAAAAATCAGAAAAGGAAGACTGCGCATGATCAGAAACAATAAACAACAAAAAAAAAGCCTTTGTCGTACGAGGATTTTCATACGAATGTTCGTTCCCCAGTTGCGATTTGCTGTGAAACAACGAGAAAAATTGGATGATCGTTCGCCTGATTTTCTTATAGTGTATACCCCACTTTACTTTGTGACAGTCCCCACACATTTACGTCCTTGAATTCTGTGACACATATTCACTATGTCTTGTGAGTAGGCACTGCTGTGTCACACATTTCACAGAGCCTGTCTTCTGAACTACAGAGGTGCTGAGAAGAGGAGTTTCAGGAGGTGGTCAGTACAGGAATCATTGCTTGCAGGCAGCAAGGTACCATGGGATATTATGTAGTACTTAGAAATGAAAAGTAAACAGCAGAGGAGAAGCTGCAAAGCATGCTGGGAGTGAAGGTGTGGAAAGGAATGGCCCGCAGATAGGCCGAACTCAAAACATTAAAGGAGATTTTTCAAGTAAACTTATATTGGATCGTCAATAATAGCTATTCTTTATATTATCATTACAATGCCGATGATTTTACCATGAGTGATCAAGAATCTTGTCCAGTGCCGGGACAAGGTCATCCAGCTCCCGGGGCAAAGACAGCAAACTGCGCCCCCTCCCCCCATGTGTACTCACAGTTCAAAATGTGGTCTCAGCGGTAATAAAGGCAGCTTCTCTGTCTTCCCCTCTCCATCATGTGATATGTCACATGACAAGGGGAGACAGGAAGAAGGCAGTCTACCCTTACTACCCAGTTGCATCACACTGAGACAGAGGTGTGTTGTCAGCAGTCGTCCTCTTTCTCCTGCCCACAGTAGGTGACGTGAGAACTAACATCATATGTACAGCTTTTAAGGACACCGCCACTCGCTTTTCTTTTTTTCAAGGGCTTTTCTTGCCCATTTTCTTTTTTAAAGTAAGCTCAACAAACACAAAATAACAGGGTTCCCTCGCAGGGGTTTTCAGCATTTCACTCTTGCTCCAAAAAAAATGATCGCTCAGCCTTTCTGGCTTGCACTTGCAGTACACCTGCTCTGGCCTTACCCTTTAGGCCTTTTGTCTGTCTCTTGCAGACTGTTAGCTCACCAACCCTGACTCCCACCTCTCTCCTAGGTGGAGCTCTCCTGACTCCTGGGCCAGACCTCCTGTCTGTCGGGGTGGAGCCCAGAACCTTGGCCATGCTACTACTAAAAGCCCCGCACACACCCCTCAACCCACCTGGTATATAATTCTGGGTCAAAATCTCTTTCTAGACCCTGGCAGGGCAATGCTTTGCCACAGTATACATAGGCAGGGCCGCTGATAAGGGGGGACCACCGACCCTCCTGTAGGGGGCTGAGTGCCATCATGTAACAGGGGGGCCCGGCCAGCCGGCAACTGCAAGCATCATATAGTACATATTTATACATACTGTGAGCATGATGTTGTTCCCTGTGGCTCCCAGAGGGGAAATCAAATTCCCTGGGCTGGGGGGCATAAATTCATCCAGAGGGCCGGGAGACTGTGGATAGTATTGCAAGTATGCTCCATGTATTGTATGTCTCTACATCTTCCAGGTAAGATCAGACAATCACACTGATCCTCATAACTCCCCCCCCCCCCCCGCTTCACTTTCTCCTGCTTGTTTTTCCCTCCCCTCACATATATCTTCACTGCTCACATCCTACTCAGTACATTGTCTGCAGTCATTTAAGGTAGCTGTAGTAGAAATGAAAAAAAAGGAATCATCTATTCTATGGCCACCTTAAATGACTGCAGAGAATGTACTGAACTGCTGAACAGTTGGAAGGGATGAAAAGTAAGCTGGGAAGGAAAGGGTGTCCGGCAGACAGTCAGTGTGTGGACCCCTAAAGAGGAATACCCAGATCTGAGACCACACTTGTAAACAAGACCTTAGGGGCTAATTCGAACAGGTGGGTGGGACAGTGCAAGCAGGCAGTTAAACTGAAGTTTTACCACCCAGACCACCCCACCTGAACAAGGAGATGCAGCCACTTAGAGCTTGTTAATGGCAAAAATTTAATGGAATGTCACTATGAATGGGGTGCACCACAACTACCCTGCAAGTGCATGCAATGAACATGGCAGGAGTGTTGTGTGTCAGCATTTTCAGAATTAACAGGCGGTAAGTAAATTACATATTGCCCCTTCACTGCTTGTCAAACAACATGATAGCCACCCATCCATATCAACCCTTAAAGTCCTTTTAGCCCCCCCCCTTCTCCCTTTGAGTTCCCCTAGAGTCCTTAGTTTCATGCATCCCAACAGAGCCAAGTTCCCCTCCTTCATCCCACTGAGGTACAGTAGATGCCAATCAGTCCTCCTCAGATTAACACAAGTGACGCAGTATGATTATCACAATGAGAATCATAGAAGGCCAGTGAAATGCATCCTTAGGCCTCTATCACACAAGGCAGACTCCACTTTGCTCAGCGGGAGACCTGTCCACTGATTAGAGCAGAGCAGGCAAATGACAGGTCCATGTTCACTTAGTTTATGCAGAGCAGCCACGGATCAAGTCAACCCTGCTCTATGGGCAGTCGGGTGTAAATAGACACCACTGTCTGTTTACACCCAATATACCCTTCCGGTTTCTTTTGCAGATTTGATTCCAGGTCGGCAGATGAGCAGGTTCAGGGGGTGGGGTCAGGGGCAGGGTTGGGGCCCTATCAAGTAGGCTGTAGGGGGCCCCATGATTTCTAACAGCAGCCCTGCATATAGGCGATATGTCACCTCCTTACCACCTGTTTTGAACCCCCCAAGATGCACTACTGCACTGCAAATGTGAGCTTTGCACAAAGTTGCAGGGAGGTTGCAGCCTGGCCCCCATTCACTTGAATGAGTTGACTTTAGCAAACAGCAGCACATGCTGAAAGTGGCAGGGGTATAAATCCTGCTGCAGCTGTGGCATCTGTACATCCCCAGCTGCAACCTCTGTAGCTTGGAGGGGGAGAGTGATAGGAAGTTGTCAAATGAGGCTGAGCAGCATGTTTTTAGTGCCCTCCAACTGCAAGTGTAAATGAGCCCTAGGGCTAGGTGCACACTGGGGATGGTGGAGTGTGCAGGGCAGTGTAAAAAAATTGCACTTTTTCTCGCACCCACACCCACCCACGGGCAAAACACCCTGCTCTTTTACAGACGAGCAAGGCTGCCATTTATTCTTAATAGCACCCCTACGCATCCAAAAATGCAGCACATATTCAGGTGTAGGAAATAGCAGGTTGCAAAAGTGCCATGTGATTTCCCTGTGGCTACATTTTCAGAAAGGTGCAGGGACCTTTTTATTGTAAGTACAGCAGCCAATTCAAATGAATTGGCTGCTGTGCCCATGCAAATGCGAGCAACAGCAAACACATTGGTGTGAACCTAGCATAATAGTTATCTAAAGGAAAATGCATATAGCAGGGTGCATCCAATATAATTCTAATTCATCTAATAGCATAAAGTCACTTTTATAACTATTTAAAAAGTCCACTGAGTACTCCCCTGTTTAGCAATCACATCCACAGTGCTCAGCTGAAAAGAGCAGAACATAATTGCATTGTACCTGTAATGCTTCAGTGTTCTTGACTTTAGTCCCAATAACCTCTGTCTGCTTCTGTCCCCACCCACCGGCTGCCCACCACCTGCATGGCTTTAGTATTCTTCTTAGCTCTGCCCAGGTGTAGTCCCGGCATTTTCTGCATCTTCTCTCGGCTTCTGTCCCCACCCACTGGCCTGCCCACCTCCTGTAGCACTTCCCTGTTCTACAGGTCTGATAGGAGGTGGGAGGGCCGGCGGACAAGGACACACTTCCCTGTTCTACAGGCCTGATAGGAGGTGGGAGGGCCAGCAGGGGCGAGGACACACTTCCCTGTTCTACAGGTCTGATAGGAGGTGGGAGGGCCGGCGGGGGCGAGGACACACTTCCCTGTTCTACAGGTCTGATAGGAGTTGGGAGGGCCAGCGGGCGAGGACACACTTCCCTGTTCTACAGGTCTGATAGGAGGTGGGCGGTCAGTACTTAGGTTCCCAGCGCTGGCATGTTTACTGTGGGAACTCTGTGACTCTTTGTGTCTTCACAGCCAACTTCCCACTGTGCATGTGTGAGCCAAGCTGCACCCTGTAAATGGTCATGCAGCATCCTGGGACCTGTGATGTGTCCCAGAAGGTTGAAGGCAGGAAGGGTGGCCGAACTTTTGCTTGGATCGCCTAGGCAATCTGAGGGAAGTGGGAGTGGGTACCTGTCTAAACTAGAAGCCTGCTTCCAAAAAAAAAAAAAAAAAAATATTCCAAATATGGTGGGGGGGGGGGGGGGGAGTGAAACTTTTCCTTTTGTGTGAAGCTCCTCTTTAAGTTTATAATTTTAATATAGTAGGAAAAACTGGGAAACAAGGATAGGGGGTTTTATCTGGGGAATTGTGGATTGTTTTGAAGTATTTTTGTGCACTCTGTTTGGTCATTTAGTTTTTTTTTTTAATTTTCCAAATCTGCCCTCAGTATACTTCAATTGGGTTCTGATCTGAGCTCACAGTTTTCAAAGGGCCTGGAAAGTAAAGGCCCGTACACACGTACCGATCGTCGGCATACAAACGTCGGTGGACGAAGGATCTGCCGATTGTACGCGTGTTAGTATGGTGCCTCCGACAGATATCTGCGCACATTCCGCGGACAAAAGTCTTTCTTGCAAACATGAAAATTTTTGTATGCCGACACCAGAACGGACGATTGTTCGCCTGTCAGTACACAATTCGGACGACACACAGCTACAAATCCCAACACGCATGATCAAACCAAATGAGTTCCCGGAAGAATTTTCTCTAGTAAACTCAACATTTTATTCAGAAAGAACTTTCAGCTCGCGGAAGTCCAAGAAATATGTGAAATGCGGAGCACATGCTCATCTTGATAAATGTGAGAAGAAGGAAGATGCTGCTCATAATGCCATACTTTTCTAATAAAAAGGCATGTGTTCTGTTATGATGAAGATAATGTTTGTCTATTCTATCTGTTCTATCAAATTTTAGAATTAAATAATTTGAACTCTTCACCATTATTTTTGTATTTTCACACCAAAGATCTAACTATTGATATGACCCTTTATTCTTGTATGAATTAATGTCTAAAACATATTTTTCAGGTTATGCACAATATTAAACATGTTAACAAATTCTGATAGGCCATTTTTTATTTTCATTTTCTTTATTTTTTGGATCTCAGCAAAAAAAAAACAAAGCAAACATCAATACTTTCCGTATAATAAACTAAACATAAAAAAGGTCCATTTGGACAAAATTAAACTAGAAACTGGCAAACAGGGGTAAAATAAATAATAGGGGGTTGCAAAAATTAAAGTTGCTGGTAACTGAAATCAGGTTGCCATGAGGGCAGGTTTGGATCCTGCTGGCCATATTGCCACTGGCCATGTGGCATTTGGCGAGGTGGTGGGTGTTGTGGAGGTGGAGGTGGAGGTGGAGGGCACGGGTGCTCCTGGCATGCATGGCTGTGCTCAGTAAGTATGCCGTTTTCAGCCTTTTGCAGCACATCGAGGATGATTTTTCTGGCATACTGACACTGTCTGAGGTCCACCTTATCCAAAATTTTTGCCGTCATGTTGCCGAAGGACTCATGGTGGCCTCCTGGATAAACTCGTCGGTGATGTCATCCACGTGCTTCCTCTTTTGCCTCCGTTTGGCAGGAGGAGGTGGTGGTGGAAAGAGTTCCACAGGCTCCTCAGGCTCCGCAGGCTCCCCAGGCTCCTGGCTGCAACCTGGCTCCTCCTCAGTGACACTTCCCTGTTGATGAAATGAACAATTGATTAGAATGTTATAGTGTATATCAAAATGCATGTTTGTTATATTATTGTGAACAAATAGCAGACTTTACATACAGTGGCGTATCTAGGGTCTCCAGTGCCCTTGTTGAGGAGCTGTATTTGGCAACAACCCCCCCCCCCCCCCAAGATCAATGTAAAACTGTAACCCACCCCCCCCCCAAAAAAAATTTAAGGGCATTAAAAGTTTCTAATTTGCCCCTTGTTTGCCCAGTGTAGAGCTCTCTAGTGGGCAATCATTGTCTCAGGTGTGAAAAAGAAAGAGAGGGTTGAGAGATAGAGAGAGGGAGAGAAAGAGGGGGTGTGAGAGAGAGAGAGGAGGGGGTTGCAGAGAGAGAGGGGCCTGAACTTGCAGAGGGCTTGATGTAGGGCATTGAGGGTGAAGCAGTGCAGGGAAACAGGAATAAGGAAGCCACCTGCCTTGCTGACCCAGAGTGAGAGACCAGAGACATGGAAGCAAGGATGGATGTATCATTTGCAGGAGCTGTTAGTTTTGTATTAAAAAAGGTTGAGCCAGAGGAATGCTGAGGCTACAGCAGTGTTTGTTAGGACCAGAGGTGTGCTGGGGATGCAGCAGTGTTTGTAAGACCGGAGGTGTGCTGGGGATGCAGTGAGAGGCAGTCTCAGTCTCCTGGTCTTTTGGCTCAGCTGCTCTCAATGTTTTACACCTGCATGAAGCAGCTCTCAATGTTTTACACCTGCATGAATCCGCCTGCAAACTGGGGGTTCTGGGGTGTGCAGGCTGAGTGGATTGTTAAAATAAACAATAAAACAATGCCAATGTTTTTGTGACCCACCCCCCTTGGCCTGCGCCCCTGGCGGTTGCCTGTCATGCCAACCCCTTGCTATGCCCGTTTACATAAAGGGTCAATTATGGTTTAGCTTATAATTTTGTTACATGATTACATTTTAGCAGACAATATATTGTGAAATGCCATACCTGAGTAAAACTCTCCTCCAGGAAATCCTCATCCTGGCTTGGATCAACCGACACTGAGCCCTCTGCCGATGTAGAAGGCAGTGTTGAAATTGACGGCCTGGATTCCATGGTGTCTGCCAGGAATCGCATGTTATCATAGTACCACAGCCGTGGTACATATACATTCCGTGCCCCTGCTCCAGACTGGGTGGAATCTTCAATTTTTTTTAACTCCCGCCTGTAGGCAGTGCGAATACTATTTATTTTTTTGCGGATATACTCAAAATTTGCCCCAGGACAGACGGGCTTGTAGAAGGCCACCAAATGTTCCATGGCCTGTTTTCTGAGTTTTCTATTTTTATAATCTGCGGACTTCACTTGCCACAAACACGGCAGTTGCCTGAATTCATCAATGAAACTGATGAGAAAGTTGTGGGTGGTGAAATTGTCCACCATATTGCAGGACAGTATATGCCTGCAAGACACAAAACAACACAAAACATATTAAAATAGCATGTATTTTGGCACATAATAAAGATATTCCTAATAAAAGCTGTATAGGGCCCAAAACACACACTTTCTATTAAAAGAGTCGTACCTTTGTTTGTGGGGAAAAGTCGTGATTCGCCGCTCGATCGTGCTCCAACTCTCGATATGTCCGCTAGCGAATCGTCGGCCGAACGATCTGGCGTCCTTTAAATACAGCGCAGGCGTCAACTCCTCCTCCAGTGGCGGGCTTGTGCAGGGGTGTGTACGTGCCGAAGATCAGGCCTACATGCGGCACTCACACCTGAGGCAGTGGAATAATCATTGTTTAATTACGAACCATGTCTCAACAATCTGGGAGCTCAATTAGTGGGGGCCGAAGTGATTGGGCCACCCGAAAATCAAGGGCTACACCCATGTCAAAGCCAGAAATGGTGGAGATGGTCTCCATTTTAGAAAAAATGGATTACGATGGAAAGTTGGCAAATTACGATCGGCCCAATGCCAGGAAAGATGGCATCATGGACAAGGTGGTGGCCTGTTTGGTCAAAAAATTCGGTGTCGAGCGATCGAAAGATCAGATTCGGAAACGGTGGTCTGACCTCAAACACCGTGAGCAGGATCAGCTTTCCCAAATCCATCGGATTTTGAAAAAAAGTAAGTTTTTTTTTTTTTTTTTAATCATGCAATATGTTTTTTATAATTTTGTGTATGTTGTATTAACATGTCTAGATTATAATGTCTATGTAAAAAGTTAGATTACTCATTTTAGTTGTCATGTCGTGATTTGATCGATCTATTGTTGATGTTTTAGTATATGACATTAAAAGTCAGGAAGCCATAGTTAAAAATATATGTATTGTGTTGCAACGAACGTTCTTTCCTGCACGAATCTTCTCAGCAAACATTCCTATTAATCACAGATTATTATTCAAACCTTTAAATAGGAGAAAAACGTAAACTCCGTGCCAAACTATGGGAAAGGAGGAGGAGAGGTTTGGCAGCTCCATCGGCAGTTGTGGAAGAAGAGGAGGACATGGGCCCAGATGGTGGCACAGATTCCACTAAAGGTAATTGGTTCCTATGCACTGTCAAACATTAATGTACCATATTTTTCGTAGATAACCATGTACATGTCTTCATATTTGTTACTAAAAGAGCTATCAAGCAGGGCACCATGTCCTAACAAATGTACCTCTTGTGACTTTTATGATATGGCCAATGTTTTGTATTATGTAGATGAAGACATTATGCCTGAGGTGATTCTGGTGGAGCCTACAAGTGACCAGACACCAGAGCAACAAGAAGGTTGGTAGTCACAGATTTTTGTGTAGTGGGATCATAGAAATATGTGTATTTGCAATGATTGTTTAACCTTATATTCTTGTATTCCCTTACAAATTTACATTGCAGATGTTGCGTCATGCCAGGATGTGGCATCCCCAGCCAGGTCTGAACCAATATCTCCTGGCAACTTGCCAAGCAGCATGGAAGCCACTTCCGAAACTGTGGAGGAACCAGGACCAAGTGTCCAAGAGCCAATTGTGTGCCCACGTAGGTTTTTTCAGAATGATTTTTATCAGTGTTATTTTTAGCCTCCAATTTACAACACTAGTTCCCTATGGGAGCCTCTTTATTTGAATGGAAGTCGCACCGTAAGTCGGATCAGGATGCTCTGACTTGCGGGGCCACTTGCGTTGTGAAGATTTTTGAGGGGGAACTACACCAAAAAATTGAAGAACCCACCGTGGGTGTCCCCCCAAGTTCACAACCAGGCCTTTTGTGTGTGGTATTGAGTTTGAGGGTATGCCCACAACAAAAAGACAGCGTGGGTTACCCCCAAAACCCCTACCAGACCCTTATACAAGCATGCAGCTTGTCAGGCCAGGAAAGAGAACGAGCAAGCGGACCAAACACCCCCTGGACCACAGCAGGACACATGCCCTCAACATGGGGGGGTTTTGTTGCTTTGGGCCAGGGGGCCTCTGCACCGCACACCCAAAAGCACCTTACTCCCATGTAGAGGAGGACAAGAGCCTCATCCCCACAACCCTGTCTGGTGGTTTTGGGGGGTCATGCGGCCAGGGGGTTCCTAGGACTTTGGAAGCAACCTTTAACAAAGGGTGGCCCCCAGATCCCAGACCCCAATCACTATGTGAATGGGTATGGGGTACATAGTACCCCTACACATTAACCACATAAATGGAAGTGTATGTGAATAACGACAGGAGACGTTTATGAAATGTTCTTAAAGATCTTCGTCCGGTCTTCTCCACTCTGCTCTTTGGATCTTCTCCTCTCCAGTCTTCTGCTGTCCAATCTTCTGCTCTTATGTTGTCTGCTCTTTTGCCCTAGGCTCTTCTTCTTCCTCCTGTCCTCCTCCAATGCTGTTGCCGTGCATTCTGCCCGTCTCTGGTCTCTGCATCTTAATATATATACATTACAACCATGCCCTCACAATGACGTCATCATGCGTTCACACCCCTAATGAATATATAGTAAGCTCAGGAGACCGGCAGAATCATCAGCAACAGCATTGGAGGAGGTCAGGAGGAAGATGAAGAGCCTAGGGCAAAAGAGCATAAGAACAGGGTAGGTATTAACTCGAGAGGAATTTAAAGATTACCTGCACACCAAATGTTTCTATATTATGACCTCATGTAGGTGATTCACATTGACTCCGTTGTATTTTATTTTCCAGATCATGTATTACATAGTTGCTCATTGGCCAAATTGACCCGTGAGGCTCTTCAATGCTGCTCAGACCTCGAGCAAATAAAAGAGACTGCAACGGCATTGCAAGGAAAGATGCGTGATTTTGTGGACATGCTTGCCAAATTTTAAAAAAAATTAATTTAAAATTTTTTACTGTTTGTTTTGGGATGTTCCTATTTTTATATAATATTTTATGCCAGTTTTATGACACTCAGATGTTAAAGAGTGTACCCAAGTTTGGGAAAAGCACTTTCCAACACCCTAACCCTAACCCTAACCCTAACCCTAACCCTAACCCTAACCCTAACCCTAACCCTAACCCTGTGAATGTTTGATACTAAAACATTTTTACATTCAACAATGTGTGTTCAATTCTTTATTAGACTTTCGTTGGGGGGGTCGAGGTCTAAAGCTGTGTAAAGAAGCACTAAATGTATGATGGCTGTCCTATTCACATATTTACATGTTAATGAAAGCATTTGGGACACTGCCATATGCAAGTTGCTGGAGGTGTCAATGAAATGTTAAAGATACCCCCAGTTTTAACGCATATCACAGTGCGATCTGACATTTCACACAGGATCGGATCACACAAGTTTGAACGACTGTGCGATCCTATCCTGATGCGGCTAAATAAATGCATCATGTGCGACTTTTGTGCGAGTGCAGTGCAAATTGAGCCATACAAACTGTATAGCTGATTTTCGCATGAACATCTGATCGCATGTAATAAAGGAGCAGTGCGCTACGATATTACATGCCATCAGATGTGCAGTGTGAATTGAGACATACACTTTGTATGGCTACATTCGCACTGAACACGCATACAAGTCGCACATGACCCTTTATTTCTGATGTATCTGGATTGGATCGCACAGTGCTTAACACTTGTGGAATACAATCCTGTGGAAAAAGTAAGTGGCGGGTCACCCTTATGCAATGCTGGAAGGCTGCAAAGTCGCAGACTTCCCGCATCGCATAAGTGTGACTCAACACTCAAGGTACTAGCAGTCCTAGGATTCAATATGGCATTGATATTGCCAGTAGCAATCAGTGTAGGGAGATCAGTGTAATCTATAGTGTATTGCTTGTTCGTTGCTCTAGTTCACTTTCCATTACCTATATATATATAACACTTTGAGATGAACAATGATCAAGTTTCACATAACACTGACATATCCTAACATTGGTGGGCAGTGAGAAGGATGTCATAAATGAACACAACATAACAGGTGTAGGTACTTTGTTAATACCCTAATGTATTATCTGAAATATATAGTATGGGCAACTTCTGGACAATGAACACCAATATAAGGTGACATTAGATGAACCTTGGGTGTGACCTAGTTCTCAATGTGACAGGGTTTGTGTACATTTTGTGGGGTGCAGAAGGCCCTTGTATTTACACCACTGGCTAAAAAATAACACATGGCCATCATCACTTTGGATCAGCTGGTGAGAGACTACAGTCAAGAAACACACTGATGAATGTATTAACCCTTCCAAAGTCACACATATATAACACATGATTAACCCAAATAATTGTGTTTGGCATATGTGCCCAAATGATTATAATCCACAATACAGAATCATTGCAATTTTTGTTTAATGTGTTGAAAAATAATATATCTCTGACATTTATCTTGTGTGTCCAATCTTTAACAAGATTAATGTGTTTGTGACAGTGATTGCTGCCAGGACACAGCTCCTCTCCCCACGAAATAGTCCAGATATTCCTGGCGGATCTGACGGGCCCTGTGTGATGCCAATGCTGACCGTCCAACTTCCATTGACGGCATGGACTCCACTTGGTTAGAAGGTTGGGCCTCTCCACTTGTACCTGGCATAGCAGGGTCAGTATCCAGTTGCTGCAATACATAATTTTGTGCATTCCTGCGTAGGAAGTTGTGCAAAATGCAGCAACACAAGACCACATTATCCACTTTGTACAGTGCCAGGTTTATGGACGTCAGGAATATCCGGAACCGGTTGGCCATTATCCCGAAGGCATTCTCCACAACTCTGCGAGCTCTGGACAACCGGTAGTTGTAAATCCTTTGGTCTGGGGTGAGGTTCCTCTGAGGGTAGGGCTTCATGAGATGCTCCCCAAGCGCAAAAGCCTCATCTGCGATAAACACAAAGCTCATACCCTCAACAGTTTGCTCCCTGGATGGCAGGTTCAGAGTGCCGTTCTTTAGACGACGAGCGAACTCCGTCTGATCAATAACTCCCCCATCCGAATTGCGGCCATTTTTGCCAATATCCAAAAAAATAAACTCATAGTTTGCATTAACTATGGCTAGCATGACTATACTAAAAAAACCTTTATAATTATAATAAAATGTGCCGGAATTCGGAGGGGGGACAATGCGGACGTGCTTCCCATCAATAGCACCCCCACAATTGGGAAAATTCCACTTCTCCAGAAATTGATCAGAAATCTCCAGCCATTGCTCTGCGTTTGAAGGAAACTGTGGGGAAAAAATAAAAAAAAAATAAATAAATAAAATTAGTGCTTGAGCACATCACATTATTAATTACACACACAGTTGTCTGTTAAATGCTTATGCAACTTGCTAAAAAAATATACAACAGGAAGGCAAAGGTTTGGATATGGGGATGTAACATCTACATACATTTATTTTCAACCTCCTATTGTTCTTATATTGTAAAGGGCCATACACACTAGAAGATTCTCTGAAGACTTTTTCGTGCAGATTTACCTTTTCTATGTAGTGCAAGGGCCTACCAGATTGCATAGGATTTGAAAGTGTTTGTTGGACCTCATATTATTTGGTTTTGGTAAATCGGAAGGATAAATTGTTCTGACAATCTTCTAGTGTGTATGGCCCATTATACTCACCAGCTAGAGCTGAGATTTACAAACTACGGCCCTCCAGCTGTTGCAGAACTACACATCCCATGAGGCCTTGTAATTCTCTGACATTCACAGACATGACTAGGCATGATGGAAATTGAAGTTCGTGAACAACTGGTGGGCCATAGTTTGAAGACCTCTGAACTTGAGCTTTGGTATATGCTGACTTTGAGATTTAGCATGTGGGTGGGGGATGGGTAAGTAAAACTGGGCATTTATACATCAATAAGGGCTTGTGGTCAGTGAAGGTTTTAACATCATTACATAAACATACAGAATCATAGGTGGGAATGGATGGACTGATGTATTTTAGATAAATCATTAACTAGGTACTAAAACATTGGCCAAGGAATAATTGTTTGAGGGAAAGCAATAAAATGACCCAAATTCAAAATACTGTTAACAGGCAATGCGTTTAGGGACACATAGGAGAGAATGGTGGGGTGGTTAGTGGGTAATTTTACAAATGGTTAAAGATAATCTACATCTTTACTACTATGTGCATGCGGACAGAGGGTAGTTTACAAATAATGGCCTGTATCAATTGCTGTACATCCAAAAACATCATAATTCGGGTGAAACTAGTAATACATGTAATGTAATGTAAAAAATCAAACATACCTTGATATAGTCCTTCTGCAAGACCTTGATGATGGCAGAGCAGGTCTCAGGGATGATGATACCAAGTGCTTGGGGTTGAGATGCCTGTGGTGAACTTCAGATCCTGCAGGCTTCTCCCTGTTGCAAGATACCTCAACGTCGCAATTAACCTTTGCTCAGGAGTAATTGCAAGCCGCATACAAGTATCCTGCTTCAGAATATAGGGGGACACCAGGGCAAGAAGACGGTAAAAGATGGGATCCGTCATCCTCAAATAATTCCTGAAGTCATCAGGATTATTTTCCTGGAGCTCCCTCAGCAAGGACATATGAGAAAATTGATCACGGTTAAGCAACCAATTTTTCGTCCAGGAGGTCCGCTTCTTCTTCCTATTGCTCGTACGTCGTCTCAGAGCCAAAACTCCAACACTAACGACAGCAACGGACGAATTCACGGTCGCCATAATAAATTCTCGAACGATGTCTCGGAAAATAGCGAAATGTCGTCAACCAAACAAATGCTACCGAAATCAGCGCGAGATGCCCAGAAGGGTCACGGCCAAACACTCACTTCCTCTTTTGTAGCGGCGAACGTGCGTGGAACGTAGTGACGTCATTTTCTGTCGGAAGACAAATGTCCTGGGCAAGTTTAGAGCACTTTTCAACAGACAAACAACAAACACACCAGCCGCGAACATTTGTAGGACGTTCTGTCGGCCGACGATCGGTACGTGTGTACGGGGCTTAAACCTAAGCACTTTTCCACATTTCCCTATCTCTACAAGTGATGTGTGGAAACACTGTCAAGGAACAGAAGGAAGGAGAAGGGATTATCAGTCACAGCCCTCAACACACGGGGCACTGGAAGAAACATTAGTATAGCAGAGGTGAAGTGTTATTGTTGCATACATATGGACAGTCTCAGTGATGACTGAATTATGAAGAATGGATGATTCTCTTGTGATACAACTCCACACTTTATCCAAGATGTATGACATCACAGTGACATCACTTATTTCTTAATAAAGTGAGATATGCTCCTTTTTTTTTCTTATCTCAGAGGGATTATATAGGCTTCTGTGTGCTGTGGGTGACCTTCACTTCACCTCCATCCCACATCACTTCCTAAGGAAATCTTTACATCCAATCAACCTGCACTCTACTTGGGGTGCAGGTACATTTAGGGTCAGCTTTAAATTAAATACAAATGTATCTATATGGCAGTGATGAACTGTTTTTTGCATTTAAAAGTTGGTTAAAAATTGCTGCCTGTATGACAGCATAAATTCTAATTCCAAAACATTTCATTTTGGTCCTATTCACATACACTGATCGATAGCCAAAATTCAAGTTTTTTTTAAATGTCCTAAAAGAAACCTGTCATGAGAGAAATATACTGGCTGGTGTTTCTGACCTCAACTAATGAAAATGTTAGTTTACTGTCTTTCATGCTGATGTTTGGCGTTAATGAGGAAATACAGAATTGTATTTGTGGCATGCTTGTACTGGCACTGTTATTTATAGATACTGAATTAAGGCACAGCCAGGCAACTGTCATTTGCATTCAGCAATGACAGACCCAGCATTTCCCAATGAAAGGTGTACCTTATCTACTATGTTGTTGCTGCTAATGCACTGACCTTCAACAGTTGTTTCCCCTGCTACCTGGTACAGTAACCTGGATACTGTGTGTACCTTTTGGATGGGTCTGTCAAAATTTTTCTAATCACAGTCTTGTGCTTCCTCTGAAAATACGTTTCCAAAAAATATGGTTATTATATGGTTGAACTGGATGGACTGATGTCTTTTTTTCAACCTCACTAACTATGTAACTATGTCATTAATTTACGTGAACATTAGAAATGTTTGTATATAATAATGGCAAACAGACAAATCACAGCCTAACCAAGATTGGGCATGGTTAACAGTAGGAATAACCAGGATTTAGAATATAAATTTACATTTAAATTAACTGTTTAGAATATTTCATTGCTTACATATATTTTCTCTGATCTCTGAATGTAAGAACAAATATTTTCCATTAATATCTTGTGCACTTGGCACGAAAATTATAGTACTTACATAGTTGATCTCTTCCTGTTCCATTGTACTGAGTTCTAGAACAAATTCTTTTCATAGGAAACCCCTCTTAGCATTGAATAAACATTTCAAGATATTAATGAGATTTTATGCAAGAGACCTGTGATAACTGGCATTAAGAGTGGACTGTGTCCTGCCAAGCCCGTAGACATCAGTTTGTATTCAGTGCTGAAAGAGATGGCCAGCCAAAGCATACATTGCTTCACACTGATAAGAATTATCAGACACACCAGCACATAATCAATTCAACTGTCCCTTGCATTGTGGGACCAGCAAACAAATGTCAATGGCAAACCCTCCCTGTAAAAATTTATGGGTGAGTTTGTCGTAGCTGATATGGATACTTGACCTTGGTCAGGATTAAAATTTGCCCCTGTTAAACTATTCAGCCTAGTTATTGCTTTGTTGAAGAACAATGTAAAATGTTTAGACCATCAAAGAATGTATGGTCTTCTTAAACTCTTTACTGGAGCTCTGAACTCTACCATCTTCCTTGCAGAAGCTTTCAGAGATTGGATAGATATTTTCATACAATGCAGTATAAAACAATCTCCTAATTTGTATTCTAGTCTGTATGCACACACATAATCTGATACCAAAGCATATGCATGTTCCAAGTTCTGACTTAGACCACCACCACCCCCCCCAAACACACACTATATTTTCACTTTTTATGACATAAGCCTTTTTGGTTTATTGCTTATTTCCTAATAAAAGAACATCAAGAAATGTACAGTGGGGGTTATTTACTAAAACAGGAGCGTGCAAAATCGGGTGCAGCTCTGCATAGAAACCAATCAGCTTTCAGTTTTTTTTGTCAAAGCTTAATTGAACAAGCTGAAGTTAGAAGCTGATTGGCTACCAAGCACAGCTGCACCAGATTTTGCACTTTCCAGTTTTAGTAAATCCCCATGTTGCTTTTCTGCATCCATAGAATCTTACATGAACAAATACAGGACTTTTTAGGTTGTACCATGCATTTTACAGAAAAGATAGCTGGTCTAAGCCATATATGACTAAAAATAAAATCTCTTGATGGCTAGCATGGCTGGCAAAAAAAAGACAATGATGTTCATGTGTAGCCCCAGCCTGCATCCAGAACCATATTTTCTGCAACTTCTTTTACCAACCTTACAGGACCTCAACAATGCGTGACTGTAGCATGCCGCAGCCTAACTGACAGGACATCCTATTAGCTAATCAAGAAAGTTAGATATATAATTAGAATTCTGCACCTGTGTCAACAGGGGATATGGAATCACTGCATGAATAAGAGTCCTTTCACACGACTGGCAGACTCAGCTTTGCTCAGTGGGGGATCATTCCTCTGATCCCCGCTGCGCAGGCAGGTCTGCTTACAGTGCAGAGACAGACCTGTCAGAGCCCCACTCTCCTCTATGGAAGATCACATGGAAACAGACCACCTGTCTGATCCTCCAGACAGATGGAAAACAGGGTTACCATCCGTCTGGATTTCACAGACAGGATTGGATCAGATAGCAGCGGGTGTCAGCGGACATGTCACCGCTGTCATCCGTTGCTCCATAGAGGTGCATGGAGCATCCAATCAGGTCCGCCTGAAAAACTGACAGGCAGATCTGATCGGAAAGCCCGTATGAAAAGGGTCTAACACTTACAATATTTCCCTATTTAGCAAATCTAATGGATTTGTTCTTCTATGATCATATTCAGTGGAACAATTTAAACCTATAAATCACCTAAAAATGCTGTGAACACTGTGGACTTATTTATTTCTATTTTTTTTGTAACTGATAACTGATTTCAAATTGCAATATGGACCCCGTCATGTTGATTTGCTAAGGCAAATATACTGTTCACTTTGTATGTGAAGTTACACTCTGTCATGGAATTTTCCACAGAGCTTTATGAATACAGTGAAACTTAACTGTGCAAAGAAAACCCAATCACAAGCAAGGAACATTAAAAAAAAAAATATTATGGATACACATTGGATAATGACTGGTCAGCGGAGCTTTATCCCATTCAATAAGCCCTGGGAATAATTTCCTTGCAGAGTGCAACCACACATGCAAAGTGAATAGTCTATTTGCCTTTAGTAAATCAAACCCTTAAGGTACTAAATGCTGCAAAATCCTACAACTATGTATTTTATTCTGGTCCAATTCTGGTGTTATTAATAAAAACCAACATGTATGCCCACCTAAATCACATCTGAATTAGAAAAAAATGAAAAAAAAAATTTAGATGAATCTGTAACCAAGGTTAAAATGGTTGTAAAGGCAGAGATTTTTTTTTACCTTACTGCATTCTTTGTATTAAGGTAAAAAAAAAACTTCTGCATGTAGTTCCCCTTGCAGCCCCTCTAAATACATACCTGAGCCCGATCTCCATCCAGCGATGTCCCCAAATCCCCAAATCCTCTAAACCTACCCTGCAGTTAACATGCTCACCTCATTCCCTCCTCTACTCTTTACCTACCCCTCAATCTCAATGACCTCTTGCACCTTACCTACAGGAAGATTGCAGCTGCAGCCTCTGGTGCTTCTGCCCTTAATTAAACCAAAGGCTGGATTGTTGAGCATAGAGGGAACCAAAGCCATGGAACAATGAACAGCTATAACCATTGTCACAACATATATGTGATTTCAGAATGCATCTGACTTTTAGCATCTTCTTAGGACTGGCAGCAAGGTCTTCCCCTGTTGTTATTACAATGGTTTTCCAATCTCTCAAAGTTTTAATTTGTAACAGACAAAACAATAGCAAGAATGCCAAAATGAAGAATGACACCCAGGTAGAAGTGAAAAGTCTCATCTCATCAGTTAGGTCTCAATAAGAAGTCTATGGAGAATAAATGTAGGCTGAGGACAACAGAAGGGACATTTTGAGTTAAAGTATATGTGAACCTCCTTATGACTAAGGCCTTATAGGCTGAAACACGTCAACTGATCGTATCAGAAGTTGTGTTCTGTGGTTCCTGAAAAAAGATGATGATTTTTAAGAGCAACTACCGGAGTGCGGATCATCTTTCTACATATGCACTCAGCTGTGGATCGGGCACCCGGGAGCTTGTTTATTGGTGAGCTGTATGGGTAGTAGCACTGCGCCTTCTTATTTGCAAATGTGAACCCCTACCTTGTCAAACAACCCATTCCGTTTAAAATAGAAGTGAAAGGCAAAACATGACAAGTCTTGGCCACTGGAGGACAGGCAGGCTGTTTTCCCAGCACAGCCAGAAAGCTGACCATGCTAGGATGGATGTGCTCTCATGCCTAGCGTGGCCAGTTTGAAATAGGAAATTAGGGGAACTGGCGGGTATTTCAAGCAAAGAAAGGAATACAAAGAGAACAGGATAATTTTCAACACATAGAAACATAGAAGTGTGACAGCAGAAAAAAAGACTAATTAGGTTTGCTCCATTCTTTTTTAACTTTTTGTCTTTTTGAGTATAGATTTGTGTTTGTCCCAAACTGCTTTGAATCCACTTACTGTTTACTGACTCACTACCTCTGCTGGAAGTCTATTCCAAGCATCAACTACCCTTTTGGTAAAAAAAAAAAAATCACGCAAGTACATGGTACACATATCAGGAATATGAAATACTGGGCTAACATATTCTTTAAAGTAGAAATATAGGCAAAATGTTTGTTTTTTTTCCTTTTGGATAGAGCAAGGAGGGTTTTAACCCCAGTCAGATTTTTTTTTTTTCACCATCTGTGTCCCAATGCAGATATAACTTACTGTCCCATAGCCGAAAAAAGCTAATTAAGGGAATTCCTTGGGGACCCCAATGTCATCAGAACTAGTGTCCCCATTGGAAGATTTCCCCGCTATTACATTTCTGGGGACAACCCAAAATTTGGGATTTTCCTTTACTTTCTCTTTCAATGATAATGGTAAAACAGGACAAATAGAGAGGTAGAATTTCCCTAATGAGGGGCACAGACAGCAATAAAAACTGACAGGGGGTCTAATCCCTTTCCACTCCATTCAAAACTAGCAAAACAGTTTTGCCTTTAGTTATACTTTAGGAAAAGAAACTTGAAAATCATTTTTTACACCAGAAATCAGTTCACTATAAGAGCCTTTTTCATCCTTTATCACCTGGCTGTGAAAAGATGGGGCTGTAATCATAACATTACAACACACTACCACTTCCTCCGCTGACTTCACCAGCAGCTACATTAACGTAATTATTATCAGTCTGATGGTCATTGTTTTACGGCTTAATCTTTTGTAGATTTAGAACTTCCTTCCAAATTCTAACAAGCTTCCTTCTTGCTTTTCAACCGAACAGGATGGCCAACGTAAGAAAATATTTACAAACTGACTTCACTGAGGAATAGAATGAGTTACTTTTCCTGAATGATGAGCTAATCTCCGTAGATGGTCCCCAGCATTATTATTTCCTCAAGTCACATCATTTTCAAACATTTGCTGTCAGTATTCATGTATGGCTAATGCTAGAGGGGGCGAAAAAGTTTTCATTTCATAGCAGCATCTGATATTTTTTTTAATAAAGCGCCATAAAGAGAAATAACTAGTTGCAATTTATAAATCATGATTGCCTGGTCTCCTAATTTGTAGAATTCTCTGTACTGAAATATTCAGGGAAATCAAAAATTGATGAATTTGCCATCCAGTGATTTGGTTATTGCTATTTAAAAGCTAAAATAGAAATTCTTATTGGCTGATACTGGTTATTATATTTATCATTGTTTATTTTTTTACCATCTTTTTAATAAACCTCCATAAAGATAGATTTTAAAACGTATTTATAGACAAAATTTAAAGTATATTAATTTCAATGTTGCATTTCAATTATTTTTAGACTACTCCTATTAATCTGAATGATCTTGTTTGTAAATCTACTGTGTGAAGATCCCCACACATTTGCCTTCTCGGATTCTGTAACACATAATCACTATGCCCGGTGAGCAGGCACTGCTGTGTCACACATATCACAGAGCCTGCCTTCTGAACTACTACTGTGCTGAGGGGAGGAGTTTCAGGAGGCGGAGTCAGTACAGGAAATACTACTTGCAGGCAGCAAGGTACCATGGGATATGTAGTCCTTAGAAATTGAAAATAAACAGTAGAGGAGAAGTTGCAAAGCACGCTGGGCATCCAGGAAGTTGTGGAGAGAGATGACCAGCAGACAGGCACCACTTACAACATGAAAAGAGATTTTTCGAGTAAGTTTATATTGGATTGTTTAATATGATTGTTTGTTTTGTTATTACAACATCAATGTTATAAAATGAAAGTGTAAACTGTGACAATAGAACTCCTTTGAACATGATGTAAAATATTAACTCCTATGCCTTAATCCCTTCGGGCCGACGGAACGCAAATATGCAACCTCAGCTTCAGGGGGTTGTACCAGGGTGATGCCTGCAGCTAGAGGCATCACCCCAGTACCGTTATTTAGAGCCGACGGTCATCTTTCTTGTAATGACAACCAATGAGGCTGAGCAGGCGCTCAGCTGTCATTACAAGAAGCAGGAGGGGACCCCCCCCCCCCCCGTTGCCTTCCGCTGTTCGCCCAGGGCTCCCGTCCCACTGGGAGACCCAAGCGACCAGCTGGCACATCCACCGGCTGGTGGAAGACCCAAACAAGGCCGGATTCAGCTCTGATCGGGTCTCCGATGTGGAAACCTGGAAGCCAGACTTTAAAAAAAATGACAGCATTCAAAACAGCCAAACTTGGCGTTTTGAACGCTTTTAAGTGCAAAGGAGGGATTTGGGGTCTTTTAGACCCCAGATTCCTCCATAAAGAGCACCTCTCACTGCCTATTATTGTCACAAGCAATATGTACATTCCTTGTGACAGCAAAAAAAATTGATCACAATGCTTTTTTTAAAACTAATAGTGTAAAAATAAAAATAAAATAATTAAGAAAAAAAATGTAAAGTACCCTGTCCCTCCGTGTTCGCGTGCATATGTGCGAACGCATACGCAAGTCGCGCCCGCATATGTAAACGGTGTTCAAACCACACATGTGAGGTATCGCCGCAATCGTTAGAGTGAGAGTAACAAGACCTCCTCTGTAACTCTGAAGACGTAACAGTTAAAATGCTTTAAAGCGTCGCCTATGGAGATTTTTATGTACTGAAGTTTGTCGGGTTCTAAGCAATTTTCTAGCAAAAAATCCTGTTTTTAACTTGTAAGCAACATATGTCAGAAAAAGGCTTAGGCTCCAAGGGGTTAAATTAAGCCTAAGTTTAGCCATTATCATTATTCACATTTTCTAATATACAAGTAACACTATTCTTCTCAGTATGTATGCATTTTTATGAAGTACAATTTTAGAAAAAAATATTTTTTCAAAGTGTGTAGTACCCTCCTTAGTAGGTGCTAGAAGAGAGTATCGTTTTTGGGTCTTTCTGCTTACCAGAGAGATTGCCAGGTAAATTCAGATTGCTTTCTGCCTACCAGAGAGCAGAATCCATTGGTAGGGTCTGCTCATGGTGCTCAGGTGCAGCTCAACTTGTCTGAACGTTTTACACTGGTCCAATAGGGAGGCATATTGGACAGTGGGAGGAAACCTGACAAGTGAGGGCATAGGCATTGTTACAGCCCTGTGGTTGGCAGACGAAAGTGCCTCAGTGCATGCTGGGATACTGTATAAATGCCAAGGCACATGTGCTTAGGGTCTTCGGCTGGAGAGCGGGACCTGGAGGGGGGGGGGCTGCCCCTCCTTTGTAGAAGCTGCCATGCTGTCTTGGGTAGTCGACTGAGGGCCTGAAAGTCAGATAGGAGCTGAACTTAGATGTCTTTCAGAGCTGACTGGAAGGGAGACACTGTAAAGGATATGAATCTGCCTAAAGTGAGTACAGATCTGTGTCATGGGGCCAGTTCTGTGAGAGCCACCCCTTCAACTAGAAGAGTCAGTGGACGAGTCAGTCACGGGGATGCTAGAGAGTGTCCTGAAGATAAAGTAGTTGCATGAAGTCTGCTGCTAGAGAGAGCAAGAAGACATGTCTTCTATACAATTGTCAGCATGGTAAAAGCAGTGTGTCTGCTTCCACAAATAACCTGGTGAGGCCAAGTGAGAGTTGCCTTTATCTACTGTGAATAGTTCAGTTGGAGTATCCCACTATTCCCTTCTCCCATCCAAGTTCCACAATAAATATAAAAACCAAATACCCTGGACTGTTTATTGAGTAACGAGCAAGCGGGAGTAAGGAGGGGCATGCAAAAAAGACCCCAGCAACTGTCTGCAGCTAATCAGAGGGAGGCCAAGAAGTCAACATGCAGTAAGCCCTATCGGGACAGTGATACAAGTGCATTAATATACTTATTTTTGAAAATGCATGTGGACATTTAACAATTCTAAACTAATGCATTTTTCGGTCCTACTGATTTAGTGTAAAAACTCTGTTGTTGCTTTTAATACCAGATTGATATCACTCTTTGAGAGGGGCAAACAAGATTTTCTAGTGGTAATATTCTCTTATTATTTTCCTATGGTTATGTAATTGTCTATGTATTTAAAGATAAGAAATTAGTGTTAACATTAAACTCATGTTGCTGGTAGAAAGGATGGTGCCATTATTTACAAATTAGCTAAAGATAATTTTTTAGATTTTTGTGCTTTTTTTCCATGCCAAAAACACAACAAAAAAAACAAATAAAATGGTTCTGTAATAATAGTTAAATTAAAAGAGTAGCAAGAGGCAGGGGTTAATTAGACATATTAAGGGCTCGCGAGGAAAGGTTAGAGCCAGATCACAATTTAAAGATCCAGGATCACAATTTAGAAGATTTTCAATATTCCTTAAAGTACAACTAAAGGCAATTTATTTTTTAGAGAATATATAACTTGGTGAGGGGTTAGAACCACCCAGTAGGAAGATTCACTCTTCCAATGTGTCCTGATCACCAATGTCACCTGGAATGAAGGTAAATTAGGGTAAATCCAACATTTTGAGTAGCCACCAAAACAGGAATAAATAAGAAATGTTTCAATGGGGACCCTTGTTCCCACAACAACTAAATGTGGATTTCCCTCACATTAGAAAGATATTCTTTCATTTGCTGATGAGTCTACTGGAAGTCTCTGTAATGGGACGCAGTTGGGAAAAAGTATCCCCCTCTTCTACATACCCTATTCCTCACTCTGGTAGGCTTCAGTGCTGTTCTGCTCTCCCAGTCCCTGCATGCTAGGAACTGTGGCAGTCCCTTGGTGTTTTGATGAACAATGCAGGCTATGAACCCTGTATTATACATTAGGAGGAAAGCTTGCACCTGCACATAACAGAGAAGGTTTCAGGAACCTGTTGCATAGATGGAGGGAGCTTGTAGGAACCAGTAGGGTAAGCATATCTTCTTATTTCTGCACCCCTAGACTTAATGCTTAACTCACAAAAGAAAAATATTCTTGTAGCTCATTAAATTTTAGGGGTATAGGATAATACACCATTACCTATATATCAAATTAAAATATCAATCCCATTTTGAGGAGCCAATCGGCACTGAAGGATTTTTAGATAATTGGACTCGGAGTTGTTGGATGTGCTTTCTTTTTTTTATGATTGTGAGGAGGTTTTTATAAGTTTTTACCAAGTGTTAATGCAGTATCACAGTATGGAAGTTCCCTCTTTCTCTTTATCATATGGTTGTGGAGTAATATAAGGAAGAGAAGGGGTTGGAGATGCATTCATGCATCTAAAGAAGGGAGAGGGGCAAAAGCGCTGCATGCCATAATTATGAGCGGCATGTCTAGTTGGTGAGGGCCTGGAGTGGATGTGCACAGTATACACGTGGTAATCCAAGGTGTCACTTGGTGGAAGAGGATATAAAAATAAGTAAATAGAATGGACATTATTTATGAATTTTTGTTTTTCTATTGTTATTACCATTTCACGTTTGATGACATTGGGTGAACTGTATCATGTATATTATTTGTAGTGATTACCTTTGGTCGCAATTTTTTTTTTAGTTCGGTTTGATCTCAGCTCCTCCTCAAATTGGGATTGATATTTGAATTTGATATATGGATCATTTTTTTTAAATCTTTTAAGGTAGCGGCAATTTATTGTTATATTATGTTATACAATATTTTTAAATATTTTTCACGGATACACGGAGCAAGGGCTATTTGTTTGGTGCAGAGTTTATTTGTTTGTTTAGTATTAATTACCAGACTACTTACTGCATCCAGCTCCAAAGGTGACCCCTTCTCCCTCTTCTCCCTGTAGCTCTGGTCTTTTGGGGGGTCCCATGGTATCATCATGCACAGTTGTTTTGCTTTCTCTAAATCTAGGATGATGTTATCTTCACTAGGAGTAGTGTTTCTAAACCTGACAGTTTTCCCCACTAAATGTTTCTACCTCTTCAACATTTCTGCAGTAGAGATCCCATCTATCTCATCTTTAGGTACTCCTGCCTTTAATAGGTCCACCCACATTTGTTTCCTAGAGATAAAAGTTATTTTCAGCCTGTTCTCTGCCTGTCTGACCTTGACCTTATCTACTGCCCTGACAGGTTTTGTTTTAGTCTCCTCTAGCTCCCCCAACAGGCTTAAAAGGGTTGTTGCTTCATGAATCTTGCTGTTTAAACCCAGGCCTCCCAGCAAAGACAATAAAGGAGTCCTGAGATTAAATGTTGCAGACTTCATTAGCTTAGAGCGCAGAGCAGACGTGAAGGGTTCCATATCTGGACCCATCCATTCTGGAAATGTGTTTAATCCGGTTATACAACCCATCTCACGTAACCTGGAAATACCTTCTCCTAATGTTCTCCACGAGTAGGTATTTTCCAGGTCACTAGGATTAGCGTACACTTGGACTATACCATCTCTCACGAGGTCTAAGAGTGAAAAATTCACACTAAACTCTCGGGCTTTTCGCATGGCATGACGCAATTGTGGATAATGGGTTAACACTCCCAAAGCCACTGCTTCCTTGCCTGACAAAACAACACTGTCCGTCCCTTCAACAGTGCAGGGCTATTAATCCTGTATTATACACGATAGGGGCGAGCGAGCCTCTGTTTTGGGAGCGAGCATTTGACCAGAGGCAAGTACAGCTTAGAGAGGAGGTTGTGGGGGCCCAGAGGCATTACTTGAGAGACCATGTTGGGCTGAGAGAAAAGGTAAGTAATACAGCCTCTTCTGCAAGCCCCTAGACCTAACAAACATTTAAAGGGAAACTCCAGTCAAAAATGATATGTTTCCTATTAATAGTATGTTAAATATTTTTATTTTTGATATTATTCATTTTCTGGCTAGCTGCTTGTCTAGCTTAGAAATTCTTATCAAAGCTGGGGGGGGATAGAGAGAGGGGAGAGAGAGAAAGAGAGAGAGACTATGATCATTGCAGACGGTGAGCTGAGACCCCAGAGCACTTCCAGCTACACTGACAGTTCCCCTTCCCCCCTGTGTCCAGCTCCCTTGCCCTATGGTAGTGTTCATTCAAAGCCCAGCACAGCTATACTGTATACTCACTGTATATGTGCCCCTCCCACTCCATGTCCTGTGCGGCCTATTTCTTAATTTTCTAATGAATTAGGATGTACAATGCTTTCTTACTGATAGGAGAACACTAGGGTGGAAACCTATGATCAGTTCCTCCCATTCTGTATACTCCCACTGGCTACACAGGAACAGTGCCCCTCCCTGGAAGTGATGTCACTAGCTTTAGGTAACCACACCCACTTGCTGCTCTTGGACTCAGCAGGAAGAGGAATTGAAGTCATGTTACAGCACTGAATACTGCAGAATTCAGGTAAAAAAAATTGGGATTTTTTCAATTCGAAACATAAGGCTGAACTCAGCTCACATTAATGATTGCAGGGGAGAATTTAGGGTGTTACGCTGTACTTCCGCTTTAACCATTGCAGTGTGTTTGTGTGGGGTTGGGGGGGGGGGGGGTAATGCAAGCATATTTTTTGTTGTGTCCAGAGTCATAATTTAATGAGCAGCAGGTAATCCTTGCAATGTGGGGGGCACTATGTTATTTCACACATGAAGCTATTTAAAATGACAGTGCTAAAAGCGATGGTGCAAAGTTGAGTAACACATAGTACCCATTCAAATGCTAGTTTACTTGAGAAGTATCAGCTAAGCATTGTTTTCTGATTTTTTCTGCTGGAACACCTTAGGTCTTTTGAATATGGTAGAAATATCCTTATTTGTGTTGGCTGCCTATTAACTTGTAGTGACAATGTGCTCAGCTAAAAAGCAGCTGTAGAAAAAGTATATTGCAGAAATTGGTAAACCATTATTAGACAACAACAATTAAAGGAAATTGCTCATTACTACAATTCAACAAAAAATTTTAAAAGAAACAAAAGAAAAAAAAAAAAGTAATTCACAGACTGCAATGGTTTAACAGGATGCTGATCTGGGAAACAAATGATTACAATGGTTTTCAATTAAAGATTGCCATATGCAGAATTAAAATAAAATACAGTCTAAATAATGATGTGTTGTACATTCATCATTTTAGGGAAACAAATAATAAGAATTATTATTCTTATTTTCATTATTTATATAGCACTGTAGTAATACAGTGTACATGAATCTATTCACATCAGTCTCTTCTCTCCTGTAAAGTTATCTGCCAGGCACCCCTACCACATACATCTTCTAAGAAAAATTGGATATGTTTTGGATTGGTGAAGGAACTAGGACATCCAAAACAAATACAAGGAGAACATATAAAGTCCATACAAACAGGAGCTAGAGCTGCTAGTTAAGTTAGATTGCGTCACTCCCTGGGAACTAGAAAAACACTTTCCTGGTGCCTCCATGGCAGCATACTAGTGATAGAGCCCCGCCTCTACTCCTCCCTCAGGACTAGTGAGTAGCATAAAAGAAAGGCCCAGCCCCCTGTCCCATCATTCTCCTTTTTTTCCTCATACCTTCCTGACTGGTGAAGAATAAGCAGTATGTCTATACCTCTGCCTCCAGGCAGCTTTCCGCCGGGTTCAGCCTCTCCTGTGCGCAGTCTCGGTTCTTGGGTCGCTCAAAGCACTAATAAGGCCGGGAACCCCCTTCTGTGGATCTTTGGGGTAAAAATTGCAGTGTTTCCTCATAGGAACGCATACTGCTACTGTCTCTTTAAAAATCTTTAAATGTTTGGCTTTGCAGGATTTTGCACAAGGACCGTCTTTTTTTTTTTTTTTTTTTTCTCCCTCTTTTCAGCTTGGATTCCCCTTTAGGTTTCCCAGTACTTATTTGTGTGTTTGTTTGTTTGTGTTCGTTTTCATTGTCATCTTCCCCTTCTCTTTCCCTTCTTGCCTTTTGTCTTACCTTTTCAGCCTGTCCCTTTAAGTTTTCTATGAAAACATCCGATCCTGTGTACATGGCTCCCAGTCCTGGGATTCCCCCTGCAGCGCCATGCAAATCGAGGCCGCCCCTTGCTCCACAGAGTCTCGGCGTCTCTGCGGACCGCCTCGTAGGGCGGGGAGTAGGGCCGTGCACGAGGAACGGTCTGCGCATGCGCGGGCGCATGCGCAGTACGGCTGAGGCTCGGGCGGCCATCTTGGATGTGGGAACCAGGTGTAATTTTGCCCTGAGTTCCCACAGAAGCTAAGGGGAGGGGTTTTGTGCTCTCTTAGGCTGCTCTGCCTATTAAAGGGCCATTCCACTTGCTGTCCACCCGAAAGACAGCATCTTTCCCTGCTCCTACCGACTTGTTAAAGCCCTTGGTAGGTAGCATTTTATAATACTTTTTTTTTTTTTTTTTCCTCCGTCATCATTTCCATTTATTCAGTTGTTATTTGTCTTCAATAAAACCTTTTTTGCCCTTCTTTTCTTCTCCCTTTTTCTGTTTTCCTTCTTGCGTTTTTTTCTCACAGCCGGTCCTTCTGCAACGCCCTACGATGAGCCACTCATCACGTAACCAAGATCCTCACAATAGGTATGGGACCACCTTTCTGTAAGTATTGAAGTAAGAAGGAAAAGAGTGCTTGTATGGACTAACAAGTGTCCTTTGTTCCAGCCCAACACACTCCAAAAGATCCGGGAAGTCTTCGAGGCACCGCGACCATGACAGTCCAGATCGCAGATCAAGATCTTCCCACTATAGATCTTCAGAAAGATCTAGGTCAAGATACCGTCGCTCTCCTTCTCCGCCATCACATTCATCAAGGAAGAAGTGCTGGGCTTGTGGCGCAGTACCCTTACCTAGAAAACTAGTCTGCCAGGACTGTTTTCGGGACTACGCAGCCAACCGGGAGTTGGAAAACCAACAAGTGGTGGATCTGCTAAAGCAGACAATGAAAGATTCCCTTTCGGAGTTGACAACTCTAGTACCCGCACAGGCGGCTCCCTCTGCAGCTCAAGTTCCGGACAGGGATGATAGCGCTCCAGGCCCCTCTGGGCTAAACCCTTCACGCGCTGCGGCTCCATTACTTGGAGAGGCATCTTCAGGTCACCTTTCAGAAGAATCCATAGAGGAGTCGGACCCGTCAGGCTTTAACTATGCCTTAATCCCACCTTTTATTCAGGCAGTTAAAACAGCAATTGCCTGGGAGGATCCTGAAGAACCCACTCCTAAGTCAAAAACATATTTTCCCTTCCTTAAGAGGAAACAAGTATTCTTTACTCTTATGGGCGAGATAAGAGAGATTATCGAAGAGGAATGGAAGAAGACGGATAAAAAGTTTTCATTGGGCCGTCTTAATAAACTCTACCCTCTAGCCGAGGCTGAAGCGCAATCATTAAATTCCATGCCGGTGGTGGATGCTGCAGTCATTCGGCTCGCCAAAAACGTGACACTACCTATGGAAGATGCAGCATCATTCAAAGATCCGCTAGATCGGATAATAGATCTGGACCTAAAAAGGAGCTACCTGGCCTCGGGCGCAGCCTGTAAACCGGCTATTGCCCTTACATCTGTCTCCAATGCCATCAGGGCTTGGACAGAAAATGTTGAGACAGCGCTACGCCAAAATGTCCCTAGAGAAGACATTGTCAAGGCACTGGAGGAACTGAAAATTTCGGCCGATTTCATCGGAGAGGCCGCCATCGATACCATACGTTGTTCCGCACAATCAATGCTCCACACAGTAATGGCCAAAAGGGCCCTCTGGCTAAAACCATGGACAGCCGACCTTGCGTCCAAACAGAGTTGGTGTAAGATTCCGTTCGACGGCAAAACCCTCTTCGGAGAAAAAATGGACAAGGCCATTTCCAGGGTAACTGGAGGCAAGTCTGGTCTCCTGCCACAAGACAGGAAAGTCAAGAGAACAAGAGTCTATTCGTCTAGATTCCGGCCCTCAAATTCCAGAGATTTTAGGCAAACCAGACAGAACAGGGATAACAGAAGACCCTGGAGAGGCACCCAGGCCTCTTTTTTGAACACACGCAAAACCAAGGCTTTCACCACTCCCCAGGAGGCAACGAAGCCTTTTTGACGCCAGAAGATCGCAACCCCTCCCAGTCGGAGCCAGGCTACAGGCTTTTCTCCCAATTAGGGCTTCGCGTTGTCAGGACCCCTGGGTTCTGTCAACAATCCATCAGGGTCACCGGTGGGTGTTTGCTCATCCTCCTCCTCATGCATCATTTCAGGAGTCAAGAATACCAACCTCGCCATCAAAAGCATTGGCATTATCCCAATTCCTGACAGATCTTCAGCTTCAAGGTGCAGCTATACCGGTTCCATTGGCGGAGCGTTACACCAGTTTCTATTCTCCACTCTTCTTAGTGCCAAAAAGGACGGGAGGTTGGAGGCCGGTGATAGACCTCAAGAGGCTCAACCGATATATAGAACTCGAGAGCTTCAAAATGGAATCCCTGCAAACTATCATTCAGGTCATTCAGCCAGGAGATTGGTTGATATCTCTCGATCTACAAGATGCTTACCTGCACATCCCAATCTTCCCAACTTATCAGAGATTTCTGAGGTTCGCTGTGGGCGAGATACACCTTCAGTTCAAGGCCCTGCCATTCGGGCTCTGCACGTCTCCGCGAGTGTTCACCAAGACCTTGATAACTGTCCTAGCCCCCCTCAGGGAAAGGGGGTTGAGAGTGTACCACTATCTAGACGACATTCTCCTGTTGGCAAGCAATCCAGATCACCTCAGATCCCACAGGGAAATTCTCCTTCAGACCTTACAGGAGTTCGGCTGGCTCATAAATTTTCAAAAAAGCAACTTGTCTCCGACACAACAGATGGTTTACCTGGGAGCCATGTTCAATACCCAAGTGGGGACAGTGTCCTTACCCAGCCAGAAGATGGATATTATCATACGGAGGATGTTCACTGTAATTCGGAGTACTCATCTGACGGCCTCTCAGTGTCTGAGTCTAGTCGGCACAATGTCCTCTTGTATTCCCATGGTGCCATGGTCCCACTGGCACCTGAGGTTTTTCCAAACAGGTTTTCTGTCACAATGGAGAAAACAACACCTCTCCCAGAAAATCCAAGTGACCGCCTTAATGCGCAGAAGCTTGTTTTGGTGGACGAAGAAGGAAAATCTTGCCAACCCCCGTCACCTAGGCTCATTCAACTGGACCATCCTTACGTCCGATGCGAGTGGGCACGGATGGGGCGCCCATTGCGGGGAGGTCAAGCTTCAGGGAAGATGGTACCACTCAACCAAAGGGGTGGTATCCAATGTACTGGAACTAAGAGCGGCATTTCTAGCTCTGATTTCCTTGGCACCCCTCCTCCAAGGCCACAGAGTCCTCCTGAGATTAGACAACAAGACAGCAGTGGCATACCTGCTGAGACAAGGAGGTACTCGCAGCAGGACCCTCCTCCGAGAGGTCGAACCCATCATGCTGTGGGCAGAGAGGAACCTACGAGATCTCAGGGCCGTTTACATTCCGGGCCGGCTGAACACAGTGGCAGACGCTTTATCCAGGAGGTTCGCAGACAACAACGAGTGGTCCCTACATCCACAAGTTTTTCTCCAAATCACCAACCTCTGGTACCCTCCTCAAGTGGACATGTTTGCCACTCCGGACAACTCGAAACTGCCCAGATTCTACTCTCGTCTCCCCTGCTCTCAGTCGGAAGCAGTCGATGCCCTGACATGCCCGTGGAATTTCTCGACAGCCTATGCCTTTCCTCCCCGCCCACTGATTCTGAAGTTTCTCCGGAGACTTCTCACAGAATCAGTACAAGTCCTGGCGATACTCCCTTTTTGGCCGAAGAGACCATGGTTCCCTCTAGCCATCCATCTCAGTGTGGAACCCCCCATCAGGATTCCACTTTTTCCCAACCTACTGTCCCAGCAGGGACTATTTCATCCGAACCCGCAGAGATTAGATCTGCGGGTTTGGAAACTGAAAGGCAAAGGTTTCAGGCCTTAGGGTGTACCCCTGAAGTCATCACGACACTTTTGAAAGCCAGGAAGCCCTCTACCAACGCGGTCTATTCAAAAGTGTGGAACAAATTCCTAGCGTTTGCCGCGGGGCAGGACTTCAACCCCGTCCTCCCCTCTACCTCTCAAGTCTTAGCCTTCTTACAGACAGGACTGGATTTAGGATTGGGACTAAGCTCCCTCAAAGTACAGGTAGCGGCAATCTCGGCTGCAACCAACAAGAGATGGGCCGAAGATCCTCTAGTGGTTACCTTTTTAAGAGGAGTGTTGAAAATTCGCCCTCCCGTTAGACGCTCGTTTCCACAGTGGGATCTCTCCCTGGTCCTGGAAGTTCTTTGCAACCCCCCATTTTCTCCAGTGGAACAGGCTTCTCTTTGGAATTTGTCATTACAAACTGCCTTCCTCTTGGCCATCACCTCCGGCAGACGAGTCTCCGAGCTACATGCCCTGGGAATAAGTGAGGATCACATCACCTTTTTTCGGGACAGGGTTGAACTTCGCCCTAGACAGGGGTTCATCCCCAAGGTCTCCTCCTCTTCCCATCTTCTAGAACCTTGGGCCCTTCCGGTTTTCCAAAACGCGGATGCAACTCAGCACGACCTAGACATCTCTAGAGTTCTTCGAGCCTATCTGGAAATCACAAGTTCATTCAGACAATCTGACAGTTTGTTTGTCATCCCCTTTGGGAAAAACAGGGGCAAAGAGTCCACCAAAAGGACTCTATCATCATGGATCATCAAACTCATCCAGAAAACCTATAAAGTCAAGGGGCTATCTCCACCTTCACAAGTAAGAGCTCATTCTACTAGGGCAGTCTCGGCTTCCTGGGCGGCAAGGGCCAACGTTTCCTTAGAGACGGTTTGCAGGGCCGCCTCATGGTCATCACGTCATACATTCTTCAAACATTATCGTATCGACCCAGGGTCGCTTACAACTGTAGAGTTCGGCAGAAGGACTATTCAGTCAGCCATGTCTTTGCCCAATTAAAGATTTGCATATTTAGCATTACCCACCCATTTGTCTTGCTAGTTATTTATCACTAGTATGCTGCCATGGAGGCACCAGGAAAACGGAAAATTGTTTCATACTTACCGTAATTTTCCTTTCCTGGTGCCTATCCATGGCAGCATATGCTCCCACCCTTGGTATTCTATATGACAGAGAATGATGGGACAGGGGGCTGGGCCTTTCTTTTATGCTACTCACTAGTCCTGAGGGAGGAGTAGAGGCGGGGCTCTATCACTAGTATGCTGCCATGGATAGGCACCAGGAAAGGAAAATTACGGTAAGTATGAAACAATTTTCCGTTTTATCGTCTGTTGGGGCAGCCATTTTGGGCACCCTCTGTGAATGAAGAGCCAGTTTAGACAGTAACAAATTAACCTACCAGCATGTCTTTGGTGTGTGAAAAGAAACCCAACCAAGAACAGGGAAAACATACTTCATGTAGAAAGTGTCCTGAACAAGACTCAAACTGAGGACCCCATTACTGCAAGGCTTAATTCTAATCACTAAGCCACTGTGTTGCTAGTAATTAACCTACCAGCATGTCTTTGGAGTGTAAGAAGAAACCCAACCAAGAACAGGGAAAACATACTTCATGTAGATAGTGACCTGACCAAGACTCAAACTGAGGACCCCATTATTGCAAGGCTTAATTCTAACCACTAAGCCACTGTGTTTCCCCATGTTGTAGTGGCTACTATATTAGAAAAGGGAATGTTCACTTAGCTTAGAAAACAGGATGAAGTGTTGCCTATTTCAGCTCCCTGCAGACATATAATGGTTTTACCAGCAGGCTCTGAGCTTTACTGTAAAAGTGATACAGGTGATCACTTTTACAGTATTCTTGGGTGCTACCCCCCATCTGGCTCTTCTCCTTTGTGGTCTTGGTAGCCTGGGACCACACCTGGCTTGACACATTTGGTATCGGTTTTATTCAACACTACCTCATCTTTTATGTTGTCCAAAAAAATGGGGACTAAAATGTAGTTTGTGTGCAATAAAGTTTATTTTAGTGTTAGCCCCCGTTCACATTAGGTCGCTCCGACTTCGGGGGCGACCTGTGAAGTCGCGTGCACTGCGACTTTGACGCAACTTGCACGGACTTCATAAAATGAATGTCTTAAACTGATATATTTTAAACAAGGTAACTGTTTTTAGGTCATCCAGTATGCCTTTATCAACACATTCCATATAAGATCATTTATAAATAAATCTAGCAGTTTGTTAGTGAATATGAAAATGCCCAAAGCTTTATTGTTTGTTTGCAGTAATTACAGGCCTCTTTTGCAATAAAGTTTTTCCTTCATAAAATGAATGTCAATGCAAGTCGCCTCCAGGTCGCCCCGAAGTAGTACAGGACCCTTTTTCTAAGTCGGAGCGACTTGTGTCGCTCCTATTAGAACCGGTCCTGTACTACTCAATGGACCCGACGGTGCGCAACTTGCCAGGCTGACCAAGTCGCCTGGCAAGTTGTAATAGTGTGAACCGGCTCTTACTTTTCCCCAAAAATAGATTTACAAATACCGTGCCGCATAAAAAAATAACTACCGTATTTTTATTCTACAGGGCCTCTACATTCAGAAAATATATATTCTACTGGGGGTTTTAGGTAAAGAGTATAAAAAAAAAAAGAGTAAAAAAAAATTCAAATTTTAACATCAAAATAGAAAAATAGCTTAAGAAGGGAAGTAGTGATCCCAATCATGTGCAAAGAAAAAAAGAAAAAACACAATTGGGGTTGATTTCCCAAAACTGGGAAGTGCAAAATCTGGTGCAGTTCCTCATAGAAACCAATCAGCTTCCAGGATCGGCTACCAAGCACAGCTGCACCAGGTTTTGCGCTCTCCAGTTTTAGTAAACCAACCCCAATTTTTTGCATTTACATGATTGAACAATCAGTGTGAACACAGCTTATCCTCGTTTACAAAGATAAGTTACTGTTTCTTTTGTTAAGTGAAAATACTCAGCCCTTTTGGAAGAAGTCAAAACTTCTGATCTGTCATCTTTATTTTCAGATTCATCATCCCCTAGCCAGATTATATATGTAAGAGGGTAACAGCATTTGCTAGAACTTGTATTATAACAATAACAGCTTTCTATGATGTGTGATTTTCCAGCTGCTTTGAAACTAAAGTCCCAGCATGCCATGCCAGTAAGATGCTGCTGAGGTAGCAGTATATGCTGGGACTTGTAGTTCCACAAAAAGCAGCTCATCCAGTGTCTATCCGGCTGCTGTCAAGTGACAAGACTCAGCATGTTATGAGAGCAAGATTATATATGAATAGCAGTGGGTTCCGTGACGTGTTGGGTCTTGAAGTTCCCTATTAGATAAATCAGCTCTAAGCATATACATAGTTAGCAAGCGAAACTGCAAGCATGCCACATTAAAGTAGAAGATTTATTATAGCTTGCTTGTCAACTGTCTACAGTACATCCACTTAAAGACACATACTGATTTACTGAAGGGAAATGAACAAGAAAAGAGATAAATCACTATAATATTCTTGAATTTTAGGAATGCATAAACGCACAGTTGTGTACGCATGCTCAAACTTAAAGCTTTGTAGCAAATTATACACTGCATGTTCAATCATACAGTGAGGTCTCACCTTGCAATGTGCATTGAGTCTTCAAATAATGTTAATATTGTAACAGACAAAAAACACATTGCTCTGAATAAGGGAATCATCAGGTAAATGGAAACATCCATCAGGTGCACAGGTTGCGGTGATCTCTCCAAACACCATGGAATACAATGTCAAGTAAAAGGACAGCCGGCAACTCTGTAAATCTTCCAATTCTTTATTGTCACATCTCAGTGAGCAAAATAGACAAGGTGGCTAAGGCTCCTTTCACACGGGTCGTGCGCCCGACAGCCTGTTTTGCTCAGTGGGGATCGATCCGCCGATCCCTGCTGAGCAGGCGGATGACAGCTTCGCTCTGTGTGCAGAGATCGGATGAGAATGGACCGCCTGTCCATTTTTATCTGATCTTATTCGATCCTCCAGACGGATGGAAAATAGGGTTTCCATCCGTCCGGATTTTACGGACAGGATCAGATAAAGCGGTTGTCAGTGGAGATGTCACCACTGACATCCGCCGCTCCATAGGGCTGCCTGGAGCATCTGATCAGGTCCACCTGAAAAACTGACAGGCGGACTGGGCCGGAAAGCCCATGTGAGAGGTGCTAAGCGTTTTGGCGATGCTGTGCTGTGACCAAGGCTCATCGCCGAAACGCATTAATCACCTTGTCTATTTTACTCACTGAGGTTTGACAATAAAAAATTGGAAGATTAACAGAGTTGCCACCTGTCCTTTTGCTTGGCAATGTTTATATTGTGCCTTCTTTTCTTAAGGAACACATAATCCAACATCCTACCTTAAGCTCAATTTCTCACTAAAGAAAGAAATACACATGTACTAAGCAAAGCAGCACATTAAAGAAACTTGTATCTTTGGAGCAAAAAAGTATTTCTTGCCAGCATCCAAACATATGTTGGCCAAGTAGTGAAAGAAAATCAAGCCCACTGACTGCTAAGCTCACAAATTCAGTAAAAATATAATTAATAGTAACCATATTGGTGTCTATACAAAACATTGAAATAATAAGTCATAATTAGAAAGTATTTCAGAATTCTAAGATCTCAGGGATACACATCTATCAGAAAACATGCATCTGGACTGTGAAGTAACAGAAGAAGCAGCACATATCTCAGTCACTCTGCTTTCTCCCCCTATCAGCATGTTTCTGATTGATAACTGATTGCCTCCTTTTACTGTGTCTTCTTACATTTCAGCTCTGCTGTATAGGGATTGCAAGAGGCTGATGCCAGGCCAATTTCAGATACTTTCCATTTTTCCATTTAATGATGTATAAATGATTGCAGGGCTACATTAATGTGTGCATTTATTTTTTGTCTCTGCTTTAAAAGTGTGTTTCTTTTTTCCAAGGCAGCTTATAAAATTGTTCTCATAAATCTGGAGGCTATAATTCAAAATAATTTTCCCCGTGTAATGTCCACAGTGAGTAATGACTATAATAAATTCTGAATTAAAGGCCGACTGCCTGAAGATTCATTTTATGCAAATGAATTAAAAATGTTTGTGAGTTTATATGGAAATGAAGATATATAACAATAAATGAAAGGCAGTATTTTATTTGCTGCATTCTCTTTCATTGGGTGTGGTATTACTTCTATTGTGTAGTAGCAAATATATGCATTTTGTATTATGTATAATGGCTTATGAATGAGATAAAATATAAACCTAATGAACATACACAATTGTGTACCTATAACGGATAAGCATGAACGGTATATTAAGATCATTGTACATGCCAAAGTAAGAATGCAGAAAACATTGCACTACTTTAGTACATACATGTGCACAAAGGAACATCCGCCAAATGTCACAGGGTGACACCACTTGTATAACAATATTGAAGATTCAAATAAATAAAACTTTAAAAGTCCTTGTTTGGTTAACTTGATCACCGGCTTTTTCACCTAAGAGATCATGCAATGCTTGCATGTGTGGCTTGGATTTTAGATGAGTTGGCACATTATGATGCAGTGTGTAAATGTACTGTCAGTGTCAGAATCCTGGAGTAATTAGATCAGGGGGGCAATCCCTGCTTGAATGGTTGAGCCTAAAGTGGGGTATACACTAGTAGAAAATCTGCCGAAAATTCCCATCCGAGGTAAAATCGTACGATTTTTGGCTAGTGTGTACACAACTTTCAGCAGATGCCGACATTTTCAACGAAAAAAAAGGAGGGACAAACACCAAAATTTTTATCGTCCGTCCCCAGACGACCAGTTTTCGTTTAATGTGTATGCAGTACGTCCGTGAAAAATCGGATACGAGAGACCGCGCATGATTTGAAGTTGCTGACGACCCGAAAGTCTAGGAACAAACGTCCCAAAAAAAAATTATCATTGATCGGACAAGAAATCTTGTGAACATTTATGCACTGTCAACTAAAAACGGTTATGACCGCTGAGCATGAGAGAGAAAAATCGGAGGATATTTTGTCCGATTTTCGTCAAGTGTGTACGAGCCATTAATCATACTTTGCTCAATCTAAGGCTGGGTTCACACAGGTCGGGCTGCGGTTTGTAGTGAGGTGTCCTGTGCGTTTGTGTTTAACGGTTCAGGTGTGATTCAGGTGCAAATTATTCCTTGAATTTGCACTTGAACCGGACCCAAAAACGCACAGGACCCTTTTCAAATTCGCAGCGCAGCCGCATGTGTGAACCGGCTCCATTGAAAGCCGGTCACACACACGTTATGCAAATTGATTGCGGTGTAAAATGCATCCAATTCGGATATATGTGAACCCAGCCTGGAGCTGGTGGTACTCTAGTAAAATGTTGTTAGAACTTTTTCATTTTAAGAACGTTCATTCGATTTTCTCATTATTAGCGAGATCAAATCGACATCCGTTTTCAACCGCAGTGACCAAATTATTCAAGGGGGCAGGATGGAGTTTTTTTTTGGAATGAACACATTTCTAACTGCATGATTTTCATTTAAGAAATTAGGTTTGCTTCAAATTCGAATGTTGAAAGCTAATTCAATTTTGAAGTACTTTTGAACGAAATTTGTCAAGTCATCGAATGTACTGAGAATTTTCGTACAAATGTTCACACAATTATTTACATGAATGTTTGTTCACAAATCTACTAGTGTATGGTTAACTTTAACTAGAAAACCTTGATTCTCATGTAAGTCAATCCTTTAAAAGAGATGGTTTAGGAGTAAAAGAGACTTTAGCTACAAGGTATGCTCTTGGCTCTATTCTTCTCCAGAAAGCAAACTAGACCTCAGGAGTATACTGAATACCTATCACCAGACCTATAAAATGAAAAGTTTTTATTAAATCACTTTAATCCTCATCATATATTAGTTAACGCAGGTGTAACTGACATGTACATAAGACTGGCCAAACAGTAGTACTAATTGTTCTGAACATTTTCATTTTTGGAAATTTCATTCAATGTTCTAATGGTTGTTGGGGTCAAATTGATGATTGTTTTCAACTGTAGTGACACGGAAATATAGAAAAGCAGAATGGAATTTTTTTTCTTCAAATGAACAAAGACTCTAAGGCAGGCCATACATTAAGAATTTTTTTTTCCTGCATCCACGGGTTGCAGGAAAGAAAATTTCTCAATTCCCCCATCAACACATTCAGTGTTGATGGGGAAATCCCTCCCGCGGAGCCATTGTATTCTGACAGTGAGACGGTTTCCCAGCCGTCAGAATACAATGATCACTGCCGACTGCCATAGCCACTGGCAGTGGTCGAACGCAAAAAAAAACCAACGCGCTGGTTGTACTGAAGTCGATCAATGGATTGTCTTCAATACAGCCAACCTGACCATAAATTAATTGAATTTCAGCCGGGTCTTGCTGAACCCGCCAAGATTTGATCCACCATCGGTGGCCAGCTTAACTGTGAATGTGGTTTATGTTTGGGAAAAATTCTTCATATTGTAATGTAATTGTAAGGTTCTATGCACAAAAGCAACCTATTTAACATGTCTGGGATTTTATTCAAGCAGCAGGTTTGGATACATTTTAAGTATTAGTTGACTCAATGATGGCAAGATGGAATTCTCCGATAATCAATTTTTCAGAATTTCTGTATGAACGTTCAAATGAAGTTCCACTGTTGTATGACCAGCTTTACAACACACTGAACACAGTATTTAAAGAGGAGCTCCAGTCATTTTTGTGTTTATAAAAAGTCAGCAGCTACAAAAACTGTAGCTGCTGACTTTTAATATGCAGATACTCACCTGTCCCAGGATCAAGCAATGTGCTCATCCAAGCCATTCTTTCCATTGGTCTTCTGTCCCCGGTGCTGGCATCTCAATTTTGGGCACCCGGCTGTGACAGCTTATGACTTAACAGCTGGGTACCCACTGCACATGTGTGAGATGCGCTGCCATTGTGAATGGTCCCGCAGTCTTCTTGGACCCATGACATTGCTCGGCAATCCAAGCAGAAGTGGGAGCGGATACCTGTCAAAACCAGGTAACAGCTCCCTCCATCAAAAAAAGTTCCATATGGGAAAGAGGAGGAGGGAATGGCCTTTAAGAGGATCTCCCCCTTTTTGGTGGAGCTCCGCTTAACAACACAGTTTAGAGGGTAATGATATGCAGTAATCAACGTTGACTAATTGGACATCAGTTTTCAGCATCTTAGATTGGGCAAGCAACTGGAAGCTGATTTCTGATTTGCTACTGTGGGTTATTGCCACTGCCTTTTGTACTATAGTATCACATAAAAGGCAACGTAAAGAATAGTGATGAAGAAGTAAGCCAGAATAATCCAGAAGAGTCCCTGCCTTCAAAGAGTTTACAATTTAAGGTCCCTAACTCACATTCATACATATACAGTACATACTAGGGCCAGTTTAGAAAGAAGCCAATTAACCTACCAGCATGTCTTAAGAGTGCAGAAGGACACCGGAAGCACAGGGAGAACCCATGCAAACACAGAGAAAACATGAACTCCATGCAGGTAGTGTCGTGGCTGGGAATCAATGCCCTACCATTGCCAGGCTGAAGTGATAAACACTAAGCTACTATGCTACCCCTTTAGATAAATAATATGTTAATTGGAATTTTTTCCATAAATTGAACATTTTGCACCACATTTCAAGTAATATTTTACTTAAAATATTCAGTAGATGCATATTTCTGTGATACATATACACTCTATTACCAAAAATATTGGGACCTGCCTTTACACGCACATGAACTTTAATGGCATCCCAGTCTTAGTCTGTAGGGTTCAATATTGAGTTGGCCCACCCTTTGCAGCTATAACAGCTTCAACTCTTCTGGTAAGGCTGTCCACAAGGTTTAGGAGTGTGTCTATGGGAACGTTTGACCATTCTTCCAGAAGCTCATTTGTGAGGTTAGGCACTGATGTGGACAAGAAGGCCTGGCTCGCAGTCTTCGCTCTAATTCATACCAAAGGTGTTCTATCAGGTTAAGGTCAGTACTCAAAGTACTCACAAGCCAGTCAAGTTCCTCCACCCCAAACTTGCTCATCTATGTCTTTATGGACCTTGCTTTGTGCACTGGTCCAAATAATTTGGTGGAGGGGGGATTTATGGTGTGGGGTTGTCTTTTAGAGGTTGGGCTTGGCCCCTTAGTTCCAGTAAAGTGAACTCTTAAGGTGTCAGCATACCAAGATATTTTAAAAAATTTCACGCTCCCAACTTTGTGGGAACAGTTTGGGGATGGCCCCTTCCTGTTCCAACATGACTGCGCACCAGTGCACAAACAAGGTTCACAAAGACATGGATGAGTGAGGTTGGGGTGGAGGAAATGGACTGACCTGCACAGAGTCCCGACCTCAAACCGATAGAATATCTTTGGGATGAATTAGAGCCAGGTCTTCTCGTCCACATCAGTGCCTGACCTCACAAATGCACTTCTGAAAGAATGGTCAAACATTCCCATAGACACACTCCTAAATCTTGACAGCCTTCCCAGAAGAGTTGAAGCTGTTATAGCTGCAAAGGATGGGCCAACTCAATCATAGGCATGCGCAGCCTATTGCATTAGGGTGTGCACCCCAAAGCTCAAACACGCATGCGTGTATATATTATATATACATATACATACACACACTTGTCAAAAGCATTGGGACGCTGCCTTTACACACACATGAACATTAATGGCATCCCAGTCTTAGTCCGTAGGGTTCAATATTGAGTTGACCCACCCTTTGCAGCTATAACAGCTTCAACTCTTCTGGGAAGGCTGTCCACAAGGTTTAGGAGTGTGTCTATGGGAATGTTTGACCATTCTTCCAGAAGCAAATTAGTGACGTCAGGCACAGATGTTGGACGAGAAGGTCTGGCTCGCAGTCTTTGCTCTAATTCATCCCTAAGGTTTTCTATCGGGTTGAGGTCAGGACTCTGTGCAGGCCAGTTAAGTTCCTCCATCTCAAACTCGCTCATCCATGTCTTTATGGACCTTGCACTGGTCCACATCATTTGGTTGAGGGGGGATTATAGTGTGGGGTGTTTTTCAGGGGTTGGGCTTGGCCCCTTAGACTCTTAGGGCGTCAGCTCCTAAGACATTTTGGACAATTTCATGCTCCCAAATTTGTGGGAAGACCCCTCCCTGTTCCAACATGACTGCGCACCAGTGCACAAAGCAAGGTCCATAAAGACATGGACTTAGCATGGTTGGTGGAAAATTAACTTCAAGTGCAATCATTTACATTATAATAGTAACTAAAACATATAAAATTAAGTGTAACAATCTAAAAAATAAAAATTATAAAGTGCTCTACTGGTGTGAACCTTCCAACTAAAAAGTTTTTGCACTTAAGTTAAATTGTATGGCAAATATCTGTAGAGGGGTTCCACCATCACTGCTAAGTTTTGAAAAAGATGTATGCCTTATTTTCCTTTTGATGTGTATTACAGGTGAAATTACATGTGAGGCACTGATATGGACTGATAGGCAGCACTAATAGGCACTTGCTCTCCGCACTGACTGGCACTGATGAGGCTGCACTGATTGGCAGCACTGATGGGTACTGATAGGTGGCACTGATAGGCAGCACTTCTGGGCACTAATAGGCATCACTGATGGCTATTGATAGGCGGCTTTGGTGGGCACTGATTGGTGGCACTGATAGGAAGCACTGATAGGCACTGTTAGATGTCACTGATGGGCACTGATGAGGCGGCACTGGTGGGCACTGATAGGTGGCACTGATGAGGCGGCACTGCTGGGCAGTGATAGGTGGCACTGATAAGCACTGATGAGGCGGCACTGCTGGGCACTGATAGGCACTATTAGGTGACACTGATGGGCACTGATGAGGTGGCACTGGTGGGCACTGATAGGTGGCACTGATGAGGCGGCACTGCTGGGCACTGATAGGTGGCACTGATAGGCACTGATGAGGCGGCACTGCTGGGCACTGATAGGCACTATTAGGTGACACTGATGGGCACTGATGAGGCGGCACTGGTGGGCACTGATAGGTGGCACTGATGAGGCGGCACTGCTGGGCACTGATAGGTGGCACTGATAGGCACTGATGAGGCAGCACTGCTGGGCACTGATAGGCACTATTAGGTGACACTGATGGGCACTGATGAGGTGGCACTGGTGGGCACTGATAGGTGGCACTGATGAGGCGGCACTGCTGGGCACTGATAGGTGGCACTGATAGGCACTGATGAGGCGGCACTGCTGGGCACTGATAGGCACTATTAGGTGACACTGATGGGCACTGATGAGGCGGCACTGGTGGGCACTGATAGGTGGCACTGATAGGCACTGATGAGGCGGCACTGCTGGGCACTGATAGGCACTGATGAGGGGGCACTGCTGGGCACTGATAGGCACTATTAGGTGACACTGATGGGCACTGATGAGGCGGCACTACTGGGCACCACTTATGGACACTAACAGGGGAGAGGGGGAGTTTCACATTCAGCAGACAGTGAGACTTGCAAGAAGCGCTCAGTCTGCCTGCAGAAAAAATAGGGAAATGTGAATTCCTCTATATGCAGCTTCCCCATCCCCCACCTATCCAGCATACACACTTGGACAATGGGCACTTACCTTCTTCCCGCCGAGGCTCCGCCCCCTTCTTCCCGCCGAGGCTCCGCCCCCTTCTTCCCGCCGAGGCTCCGCCCCCTTCTTCCCATCGCGGCTCCGCCCCCCGCTAGCAGCACGGACTGAAGGAGCTGCCACTGCAGCTGCCTTCACGCTGCGATGCGGGATCTCATCTCAGAGCACGCCGGCTGACACCCCACAGGGCTTGTCCCCCCCATTGATACCCCACTGTGTGTGTGACACTTTCATGTATGTGCTGCTTTCAGGGAGAAAGACCAGCTCTCAAAACTCAGCGGTGGTGGGCGGGATGAGCAGCTGTCAAACACCAGCCAATGATTGGGCTGCTTAAGAAAGGGGCGGAGCCACATAAACAAATCGGCCGCCCAGACCCCATCCCATTGGCTGGTGTTTGATAGCTGTTCGGTCCCGCCCACCCCCGACATCACCCCTGAGTTTTGACAGCTGGTCTTTCCCCCTGCAAGCAGTAACATTACCTGACAGTGTCACACACACACTGAGCGGCTCTGGCAAGCCTCACTGTCTGCTGGAGCCAACAGCACAGCCGCCTCTCCACCAAGTATCTCACTACCCTCAGTGGCAGAGATGGAGATCTGGCCCAACACTAACAGACACAGGGTGATTAGGGTGTGCCCAGGCACACCCGGCACACCCCGTGCGCACGCCTATGAACTCAATATTGAACCCTACGGACTAAGATTGGGATGCCATTAAAGTTCATGTGCGTGTAAAGGCAGGTGTCCCAAAACTTTCGGTAATTTAGTGTATAACATAGTGACAATTAGGTTTATGAAGCTTTAGGCCCCTTTCATACGGTCCGCATTCTATTGCGGACAGTGCTCTGCTCAGCGGAGAGGGAGGTGTCAGAGCCCCGCTGCTCTCTATGGGGAATCGGATGAGAGCGGACCGCCTGTCCGCTCTCATCCTATCCCATCCGATCCAATCCCCAGGACGGATGGAAAATAGGGTTCCCATCCATCGGGATTTCATGGACAGGATCGGATGCGGATGGCAGCAGGTGTCAGCAGACATGTCACCGCTGACATCCGCTGCTCCATAGGGCTGAATGGGGCATCCGATCAGATCCGCCTAAAAAACTGACAGGCGGATCTGATCGGAACGCTCGTGTGAAAGAGCCCTTAGTGCCGGTTCACACTATAGCATGTGCGGCGATCGCATGTAATATCGGAGCTCACTGCTCCTTCATTACATGCGATCGGATGTGCAGTGCAAATTCAGCCATACGCTTTGCATGGCTAAATTCGCACTGCACCCGCACAGAAGTCGCACATGACCCTTTTTTTCAGCCGCATCAGGATCGGATCGCACAGTGGTTCACACTTGTGTGATCCGATCCTGTGCGAACTGTCAGATCGCACTGCGATATGCGATCAAACTGGGGGTGTCGTTAACATTTAATTGACACCCCCTGCGTATCGCATATGGCAGTGTGAACTGCCAGATGTGCGTTTGCGATGCGGGAACAGGCAAGTGATGAAAAGTGAATTCTGGTTGCTATGATTTACTATACTTTGTGCATTGTCAATGCACTCTGTGCTGCCTTACCTAACAACCGCTATCATAAGAGAAACATGGGGCTGGGGTCCTTAAAATGCTGTAATGACAATGCTGGTGTCCTGGCTGTGTCCGGGTTTAGTATTCCAGAAACAAAACCTGAAACAAATGTGCAGCACATGAGTGCCATAAAAACATCATAATTCTATATCTGTATACTTGTTCCCAATTAATGTCTCAGATAGTACTCAAACAAAGCAGCCGCATGACAGCCAAGCAACTAGCATTTTCAGAAAAGAGATTAGCAATTGCAACTGACATATTTAAAGGTTTCCTTTAAACAAGCCAGACTCTGTATCTTTGCAGTGTTAAGTTTAGGAATGTTATGGAAACTCACCGGTAAGGTCCTGGGTACAGCAGAGTAACAGAGAAGAGGTTGCTAGCAGCAGCAGCTGCCCAATTCTTAGTGGCGTCATATCATAGGCTCATTCAGCACTCCTCCCAGTTCCTAAAGTTCTTGGCTCAGACAGATGTGTCTCCGTCCTTCTTCTCTTAGCACTTCTAAAACAAGGCAAGAGCAGAAAGCCCTTTTTTATCAGAAGCAAAGCGTCATTTTCCTGTGGGCAGCCCATTCATATAGAACTGCTTGGCAGGATGGTGTACACACACACTGTGACGGCCACGGTGACTCATTGCCCAGATCTATGACTCCAGCTGCTAGCAGGCTTCTCCTCTGACAAGACACAATTTTCTGAATACTAGGAAAGTTCTAAAAATTGAATTGCCCGCCTGGCTTGTCTTTTTGTGTCTGACAAGTTTAAAAAAAAAAAAAGGCGGGCGGTGTCGTAGTGTGACCTTAAATATGGGATAAGAGATAGCAAGGATGAAAAAGAATAAGCAGTTCTTTAGTGCCTTGTTCCACTAAGCCGCTGGTATGTCAAAACACACCATGTGACAAAACAAATTTTAGCACAAAACTTTTACAGGTTATGAAATCATTTCCTTATTTCATTGTGTAGTGACTGACAGATTATAATTACATATGGGTTTACTTTAAATAATATGAAATTACAGAGATTTATAATTAACCATCAGCCAGATCATTTTCTTACCTTACATAGAAAAATGATTATTTATCTAAAACATATAATTATCATTATTATTACAACTTGAGGGTAGACAGTACAAATACAATACACTTTAATATAGTAGGAACCAGAGGGCCCTGCTCGTTGGAGCTTACAATCTAAGATATATATATATATATATATATATATATATATATATTTATTTATATATTATGATCTGAAATTGATCTGTCCTGGAAGCAAAGAATCGCTGCATGAGCAATTACAACAGTTGAAACAAACCAGCTTGGTCAAGTCTTTGATTGGATAGCGAAGTAGGACAGCTGACTAATGAAGTCATCTTTGTGCTCTCTACTCCAACCAGTAAGCTTCAAGTAGTACATTTTTACACACGCTAGCTCTCCAAGTCTAAATGGCGATATACATTGGAATTTATGAGGCTAGAAAAAAGACAGATAAAAGCAATATTACACATATATCTCTATCTATCTATCTATCTATCTATCTATCTATCTATCTATCTATCTATCTATCTATCTATCTATCTATCTATCTATCTATCTATCTATCTATCTATCTATCTATCTATCTATCTACAGTATCTCACAAAATTGAGTACACCCCTCACATTTTTGTAAATATTTTATTATATCTTTTTATGTGACAACAATGAAGAAATGACACTTTGCTACAGTGACCGACTGATATTGGTTTTTTAATGCCGATACCAATATTTTGGTCATCGGATATCGGTATCGGCCGATATCTGCCGATATTTTCAGACACTAAAATATTTTTTTTTTTTTTTTTTTTTTAGGTACTCCTTATGGAGGGATAAGGAAACCCCTCCTCGGCACTGAAAATCATTCAAAATGCCAAGTTTGGATGTTTTGAATGCTGTCAGTTTTTTTTAATTCGGCGTCGAGTACCCGGAAGTGATGTCATGACATCACTTCCGGGTTTTTTACATGGAGACCCGATCAGAGACGAATGCGGCTTTGATCGGGTCTTCTATTCGGCGGCGGCGGTGGAGGTAGGAAGCCGGTGGGACAGGAGACCCGGGCGAGCCACGGAAGGCGGCGGGAGGGGGGACGTCCCCTCCAGCTCTTTGTAATGACAGCCAAGCGGCTTCTCAGCTGCATCGGTTGTCATTACAAGTCAGCCGACCATTGGCTATGGACACCGGTACCGGGGTGATTCCTCTAGCTGCAGGCATCACCCCGGTACATGCACTTTCCCTAAATATCGGCAAATCAAAACGCCTATACAGATATATCGGCGAAAGTGCATATCGGCACCCAATATATCGGTGTTGCCGATAATCGGTCAATCTCTAATACCAGTGTAAATTTGCTGTTCCCTCAAAATAACTCATCACACGGCCATTAATGGCAACAAAAGTGAGTACACCCCTAAGTGGAAATGTCCAAATTGGGCCCAAAGTGTCAATATTTTGTGTGGCCGCCATTATTTTCCAGCACCGTCATAACCTCTTGGGCATGGAGTTTACCAGAGCTACACAGGTTGCCACTGGAATCCTCTTCCACTCCTCCATGATGACATCACGGAGCTGGTGAATGTTAGAGGCCTTGCGCTGCTCCACCTTTCATTTGAGGATGCCCCACAGATGATCAATAGGGTTTAGGTCTGGAGACATGCTTGGCCAATCCATCATGTTTACCCTCAGCTTCTGGTGAGGTGAGGCTGGTGAGGCTGCAATAATGGGCACTGGTGAGGCTGCACTAATGAGGCTGCATTGATGGGCACTGATAGGGTGGCACTGATGGGCACTGATAGGCTGCACTGATGGGCACTGATAAAGTTGTTGTTAATATTTATTTTTGTAACTCAATTCTGCATTAATCATTTAACAGTGTAATTTTATGAGATCATTTATGAGAGCGTGTTTAGGGGTGGGGCGGGGCAGGGCAGGGTAGGGGTTGGGTGGGGCTACTGGTGGCATGTAACCCTTAAGGTCTGGCTAGTAGCTCAGAACTTGAAATCTTGAGCCCTGTATATATATATATATATATATATATATATATATATATATATATATATATATATATATATACACACTCACTGGCCACTTTATTGGGTACACTTGTTCAATTGCTTGGTAACACAAATTGTTAATCAGCCGATCACATTACAGCAGCTCAATGCATTTAAGCATCTAGTTGTGATGAAGGTGACTTGTAAAAGTTCAAACTGAGTATCAGATTGGGGAAGAAAGGGGATTTAAGTGACTTTGAACATGGTAAGGTTGTTGGTGCCAGACGGGCTGGTCTGAGTAAATCAAAAACTGCTGATCTACTGAGATTTTCATGCACAACCATCTCTAGGATTTACAGAGAATGGTCCGAAAAAGAGAAAATATCCAGTGAGCGGCAGTTGTGTGGATGAAAATGCCTTGTTGACATCAGAGGTCAGAGGAGAATGTGCAGACTGGTTTGAGATGATAGAAAGGCAACAGTAACTCAAATAACCACTCCTTACAACCAATGTATGCAGAATACCATCTCTGAATGCACAACAAATCGAACCTTGAAGCAGATATATAGCATATAGCAGCAGAAGACCAAACAATATGAAAGGTGTACTTATGCGCTAAAATGGGGTATAAGACGTGCCCAAGAACAACAAACAACAAAATCGCAAACAGCCGTGGAACACCACAGGAAAGAGCAGCCAATTAAGTAGTGTCACCACATATCTCAACCGTTAATAGAATAAAGAATAATTAGCGCTCAACTCCTTCAATGCGATGAACCCCTCTAAGTATATAAAACCAAAGGAATGGGTGTATAAAAATATTAATAATACCAATGCATGAATCCAAGATCAAGAAATGTTCTCTGCGTGGATATACAAATGGATCCAAGATGATAAAGACATAAACTAGTAAAAAGACACGAAGATAAAAATATCTAGAAGCTCGGAATAATAAAAAGAAGCAAGAATCTGGGAGTAGATCACAGTGTAACAGTTGGTGCAATATATTGACCTAAAAGTTAATCAAAAATATCTAAAAGCGCAGGATATTAAAACTGTTGGTGCAAAAAGTTGACATAATTCTCAATGTGGTGAGTCACGAAAAATCAATAAGAAGTGACTAGAGATAATAATAACTTATCCAAAAAAATGTAATAATATTAATACTTTAGTGATGAAATCCAAAATTCATTCAACCATTGTAATTAATTCATAAAAATCAAGGCACATAATATCTGTGAATAAATAGGTGCTATAAATAAAAAAAGTGCTAGTGCTGTATAACGTGCATCAATGTCCATATAGTCCTTAAAAAATATCTTGACAGTGACGAAAGTGCTGGGTGCTCAAATATATAATAACCAAATCAGGTGAATAGAGGAGTGAGATCAAACTTCCAATCACAGCAAGGTGCGTGTGCGGGTGAGCTAGCAATCAGACATTAGGTGAAATGGCCGCTCACCTCCATATCACTCAAAATGAGCGTTTTTAAAGATGTAATCTCAACTCTTCCGATATCCCAATCCTCTCCACTCAGATATGTCTCCAATATTAGTGGCTCTATGTTCGGGATGGAACATATACTATTTCCTGCTGGGGTGTATGCCGATATCCTTATCTTTATATATCCCTCGGTTTATCTATTAATAGCTCAGACAAAAGGAAGCTCTCATGGTGCAGTATATTGGGTAAGTTTATTTCAAAATAAAGACAGATCACTTACTAGAGTGCAGGTAAATCAATGCAGTGTACAGTCAAAAAAGCCGCCGATGCAGTCTGCTCCGATGCTTCCGGTCTCGGCCGAAGACCGGAAGTGACGTCAATACGGCTTGTCCTTGACGCGTTGCGCTACAACTCGCGTAGCTTTTTCAAAGGGGTAAGCCGTCACTTGATCGTCTCCGGATATATATCAGGTAAGGTTGCCAAGGGAACCAAATAGGACGCGGCCTGTGTTTAACCCATCAACGTTACTTCCGGTAAAACTAATTGTACTCGTTTCAAGGCTAGACGGGGCTTCTCTTAATAATTTTGCAACCATCATTTATATTTGATATTAGAGGACGAATCAAAAGCATAGCAATCAGATGGACCACTGATATTCTTAAATAAGCAGAAGTGACTATGAATTAAAACAATTTTGCATTTAAACTGGGTTAAAAACATGACTGTGTGCTAGATCCTGACCATCTCATTCAAAACATAATAATTTAAAACTGAGAATATCAATCAATCAGATGGACATTCTCTCACATGGTAAAATATAGCAAATACATATCTAGCCATGGTAGAAACTTGACAATTCATTAAAAATAAAGTACAATAGAGAGGTGCCCAAATGCATAGATTCTATAAAAAAATTCTATATAAAAACAAAAAAATTATTGTAGATATATAAAAAAATGGTCTTACTTAAAATATTTAAAACCAAGGTGGATCAAAAAGTAATATGTCTTCGATCTCTCAAAACAAGGGAGGGGGGGGAAATACCATCAGTAAGAGGGGGCGTGCACTATCGATCATACAAAGGGAAGTGAGAGTGTATATACGCTGATGGATGATGGCTCCATCCCAACCAAGAAAAGTGTAAAGGTGTGACTCCTAGTCGCTCTAAAACGCATCAAAAACCATCATATTAGAAGACCAATCCATCTAATAGATTCAGACCATATTCAGAGGATAAATAGTTCACCCAGGGGTGGCGCCCTAACTAATTAATAAATACATAAAATACCATCTAAAAATCACATGTAGCCAAAGATGCTAAGAACCGGTAAAAGAACGGGACTATGTCCATAACTACCCATCTAAATGAGTAAAAGGAGTGGAGAACCAATAAATATAGTTAATAATCAGAAATAAAACAATTCAGGTCAAACTCTATGTTCAAACCTGACGGCGTGAGTGTCTGAAGTTCGAATATCCATCTGGATTCAGCTTGACTCAATGTTTTGACTTTGTTACTTCCTCTCCAATGAGGTTTGTATTTTTCAATACCTATAAATTGGAGGAATGAAGGGTCTTTATGGTGTACCTCGGCAAAATGCTTTAATACAATAAAGGGGAAGAAAGCTGCGCACAAAAAAGGTGAAGCTAAAGGCTGCTAGTACAAAGTATATCAAACCCAGAAAAATGTAAAGATGGTACAG